>NC_143503.1:23775875-24081750 GCF_051622355.1 Phaseolus vulgaris
CCTTAGTACATTCAATATCAAACAAAACATGATATCTTAGGATACATACGAATATAAAATCAAAAGGAAAATGGTATTTCTTGTGCAAATTCGTATTGCTCGAGGTATCTACATGAAAACCATCTCCCATGCCTGATTTGTGTCAAAAACTCTGTTTTCATTCTTTTAAATTTAATATTTGCCTTATGATGTTTTAACAATACTTGCAAGTTTGGTCCAAAAATAAAAAATCAATTCTCGTACATTGAATTAAAATTGGCCTCAATCGTCAGTTCATGAGGAATACTGAAAGGAACAGTTACAGCAACAAAACTTGTTGATAGAAAAATAAATATATATCAGAAGAAAATACATGGGCTTGAAGCTTCACCATGAATACTGCCATGCATGCACATTTGCATGTTACAAGTGTGGAAAGACTACCATACGTTTGATGAGTGTCCTTATCTCATCCATGTGTGAAGCTGAACAGATAGTTCTCATTATCAGATCCATATCGGAAGTTCTCTGCAGTCCACACTCAAACGTGCTTTTCTATTTTACTTTTCTATCGGATGTTCTCATGCTAACCAAATTTTTTGATGATCTGCAAATTAATATTTTTGTGAAGTAATGTTGAATCAAAGGCTGAACAGAGATGCTACAAATTCCATGACAGTCCTTGCCGCAGGAAGAATGCAATTTTTCGAATAGCTTTGATAATGGCGGATCTTAAGGTGCTAAAGTTATACGGCTCCCCCAAACTTTTTTTTCTCTAAATTTTTCTTATAGTAAGTATACATATACATTAAATTATTATTTTTTATCAGAAAAATGTATAAAAAAAAGTATCCTACCTGTATACAAATACCAAAATAACACGTATAAGCTTAGCCTTCTTAAACATTTCTTCCACACCTTCAACAAAACAGATGCAGCACAGACCAATTACAGCACCAAGAACTGCACAAACAGCAGGGATGCCATGACAGAAGAGCAGACAGACCAGAATCATAACATTACAATCCTAGCACCCTTCCAGATAATTCTAACCATTAGCATCAACGCCTCCTTACCATTGCTGCATTGCAAGACCGTCTACAACATGCTATAGCTACTGTATAACCAAAAAAACGGAAAACATAAACACTGAATTGGCACAAACTTGGCACGCAAAGCTAAGATGTTAACTGCATAAAAAAGATCACAGCAGTAACTCAAATGACGGGAGGATCTGAGCAGATGAGGATAGAAATTCAGCATTATATACATTGAATTATATTTTTACTTCTCAAAATTCTATTTCAAGTTTTACCAAAACCACCCATTTCCATCAAACTCAGTGATTGGTTATATATATGTTGTATCAATGCCTCAAAAACTAATACATGCCCCCACGTGAAAGTTAGAAAAGTTTGAACTCGATTAAATAGTGAATTTTAAACTTAACTCATTTTTACAAAACTGAAGTTTGACAGTATCCTTACAAAAGCTACTATTGATTTTCATATACTGTGGATCTCGAACTGGCAGCATGCACATATACAATGTTGTCCTACTTGTTGGAGAGGATTATAGCTCCCTGGTTGAGCTTAATATCTGTGTCGAACTCATATAATATATATTTCACTAAGCCATGAGAATTCTTGGCATAGTACTGTGTGGATGGAATCTAAAACGAGAAAGAGATTAAGAAGAACTTCTGTGAGCAAGGAAAGATTTGTTTTTCATCAGCAAGAGCAAGGAAAGATTTGTTTTTCATCAGCAAGAGCAAGGAAAGATAGAAGTTTTCTTATCTATATATATAGGGAAGCTTAAAATTAAATAAAAGCGCCATGCAACTGCTTCGAACCATATGTAGCTGACAAAAACAATGAAGCTTTAGCGTATAGTTGTGTTGTGCAAAAAACCATGTAACTGATGAAAATACCGAAGCTTGCTTTGGCAAATAGTGTTGCACCAAAACCATGTTGGCGAAGAAAACAACGAAGCTTTAGGGTATAGCACTGTTGCTGCGCCAAAACCACGTAGCTGACGAAAATAACGAAACTATGTGTGTAAGGCATGTGTTTTATACACTAATCTTTTATTAGTTATTAAGCATATAATTAATTATCAGATTTTTGAGTTAAATTTTATTAAAACTTCATGAAAATATGAAAGTAATTAAATTATTTATAATTTGATATATTTTTCAAAATAGATAATCAATTTTAATGTATAAATGAAATATTAAATCATTTTTAAGTTAACGTAAATTTATATATAAAGATGATTTATATTTTTTCAATCTAGTGATACATTTTAAGTTAAGATAATGTGTGCAATTATTCTCAGTATAATTTGTGGTGATGTAATCAATGAGATATCTCCAAGATGAAAAGTGTGTTATCCATTATCATAGTTTTAACTTGTAGTGTTAGCTTTGGCTCGTGGGACGAACAAAATGGCAAAGAATGCAGATTGGTACTACACCAAACTTGGAATTTAGCATCGTTAAGAATGTGAAAGAATGATGAATTTCATGGGTTATTAACCACTTCATTCATAAACTCACGAGAAAAAATATTCCAATTAACTATCAAATAATAAAATCTTTCACGTACCAGTGTGCTAGTTTATTTTTTAAATATTTATTTAAATTAATATTGATTAAATGAACGCTAATATAATTTATTTACTTTTATAATATTTATTAAAATTAATATTAGTAAATCAATACCAATTAATATATATATATATATATATATATATATATTTAAACTAATATTGATTTAACCTGTACTAGTCTAGTTTACTTTTAATATTTATATAAATTAATAATGATTTACCTTATGCTAATATAATTTTTTTAATAATTATTAAATTTAGTTTGAATTTGATTAAAATTAATCTTATAATTTTAATATTTATATTTATTTTCAATTAAAATTAATTTTATTTTTTTAATATTTATTTATATTAACATTGATTTAATCTACAATAATATAATTTTTTTAATATTTATTTAAGTTTGTGTGTCTTTGAATTAAAATAGAAACTCTCCATAAGGTTTTTGTTTTGGTTGGAGTATGAAATGAATTTGGATGTGAAAGAAAATGAGATGGAAGTGAAGTTGTTTAAGTTAAGATATATGAAGAGAAAAATAAAAACAAATTATAAAAAATTGTGAATGATGTGATATATGTGATTGAAATCCTAATTTTTTTTAATTGATAAAAAAGTAATATTATAATTTTGTTTTTTTATTTAAAAATAATTAAAAAACACATGTGACATAAATATGATATTCTAAAAAAAATCGACATTAATAAACATTGGTGACACAAATATGATATTATTTAGTAATTGATGTTCACTTTTTCTTACCAGCATCCACTTTCTTATAACTCACCCATGTAAAGTCAAAAGATATTAGAGTAAATTCTTCCACAATGAAATCTTTTTTACATGTTTTAATAAATAATATTACTTCTTAAACATAATATATTTTATGAAGTATTATGGATTTCACTTTATTTTATTACTTTAATCTACATTTATCAACCTCTCATTATGCTATTATTTGTTTGGTGTATGAGTCATCAACATTTTACAATTTTTTTCTTTATTTTTATTTTTTAAAATTGGTGGATAAACCCAATCAACCTTCAAACCACTATATGTTGGATTGGAGTGAGCTTTTCAATTTTACAATCAATCTTTTTGTCTCGCAGTTTTTTTTGTAGGTCAGATATTGTTAGATTAAATTGAGCTGGGTTCTCAGTTTTAGAACCATTGTTATTTTCTTAATTGGTATGTGAAAATATTATTAATAAATGTGTTAAGCATTAATTTACTGTTGTAGAAGATTTGAAAACAATCTTTTCATGGTATTGAGAAGAACATAGATGCATGTCTGATTAGCAAACCTATGTTGTTGTTTCTTCTGATGCAAACAATTCCATGGAAACAGACAACACCAACTCGCCATATTGATGACAGTGTAATGGAATATACTTTATGTGAACTCAAATCAAGCTATTTGATAAGAAAAGTGGAACTAAGTTGAGACAGAATTGGAATGAAGCTGTTATTGTGGGATGATCATAAACCAATCATTGCCATCACTAACACTCTTTTCCAGCACAATAGGAGTAATCTCACGTACAAGTTCAATTTCATGCAGTTAAAGAAACAGAAAAGGCTGGTGTAGTCTAGCTCATTGCAACTACATTTTGAGAGGAGTTGGAGTTTGAGAGAAAAATGAAAACTGAATCCAATATTTTATTTCTTGATTAAAAGAATTGTTTATTTATAGTCATAAGGAATATAAGAAGAGTCTTCGTACAACAGTAAAACCCATTTGAATCTCATCGGACTAAACATGGATTTTCACAAATAAACCTCAAAGAGTGTTGCATTTATATATTGTGGAAAATCTTAGAACGTTTTGACAGCAAAAGAAGTGGCTAACCTTAAGTTTAGAACTGAGTTTTGGGGCTTGTCTAAACGTTTAAATGTTCATGTTCACAAGTTTGCATAATCATATGCTCTGTTCAGTCAGCTCTTATTAGAACAAACCATTCTAATGAGGCGTTCTGCCATAACCTTGACTTCACTAAACCATAACTTCTTTAACTCTGGATCACCGAGGACAGTTGAAACTATAAGCGCTCCATTGCTGTACACGGGTCCATCAATGTGCTGGTAACTGACGATGCACAGCCAGAGCTTGTTTCTCATCTTCACAGAGCACACTCAAACATTCAACTCGCTGGCCGTCCAGTCCCATATTTTTTTGCATGACTGCATCAAGCTCTATTAAATGACCGTCTTCCACAAAAACCCTAATGGCTTTTGCACCTCTCTCTGGATTACCACTAGTAAAACCTTCATATGCCATGTCAAAGCAAGGGAAATGACCCTTAACCTTAATCTGAGAAGAGCTCTCTCTCCATTGATCTTCTGAAGGATTTAATAGGGTTTGTGGGGAGAGAGAGAAGGCCTCTGGTTTGAATGAAGAACAACATCCATGACTCTCTTTTCAGTTCTATTGGCGAGTTCAAGAAAATCGAACACAGAAAATTGCCTAAATAACATATTTACATTCAAATATACTATCAAATCTCTTTATTTTCATTAATTGTCTTGTCTTTATTTTTAGTGGAGATAAAATCTTCATATAATAAATAGAAACATAGAAAAATCAATACTCTGCTCTCATTCCTCTGCTAACTAAGAATATAAGAATATCTGAGTAGTAACAAGACCTTTACAAACTATTTGGCCAGGAAAAACACAAATATATTGGGACAAAATTTCAATGAAGCTATTTCATAGTGGAGATAAAATAAATAGCTAGCACCATCTTTTAACTCCCTTAAAGATATAATGTTTATATTTCATGCAACCCGAGAAGAAGGAGAGGAATAAGTTAGTTTAGTTCATTACAGATCTGGAAACCAATTCGCATAAACTGAAGCTATAGCCAGAAATACGTTTGCATCTCTTAGGACTAATCTTGGATGTTCATGTATAAATCTCAAGCAGTGATAACAGTAGGTATTAGGACAGACATTTTGTTTTGAAAGCATAAGCAGGGTTTAGCACTGAGTTTTGTCTTTTGGTATCCTACGTAGCAAGCTTCTGCTAACAATTGTAAGTCCATTGACATCATCAAGAGCACTCTTATGGGAAGCTTTTTTTGTACTACAGGATTCTTTTGTTAAAATTACCCTATTCAATATGTTTCTACCCAATATTCTCTGCTTAAAGCATCTGTGTAGTGATTAATCTATCCTATTTGCTCCATGAACGATCATCACTATGTGTTAACAGAATTAATCAGACTTCTACAGAAAATCAAGGCAAGAGTTATTTGCTGTTAATAACCCCATGAATAAGAGATTAATCTGACACCTTAATTATTGGGAACTTAAATCTGACTCCAACAGAAACAATTTAAGCCAACTCTTTTTATTCACTATTAATAGAGGTTGCTTTCTTATTCACATTATTAAAATTATTTTTCAGCCAATATAGATTTGAACTATCTTTTTCACTAATATTTAGTAGGACTATCTTTTTCCTGGAAATTGTGAAACTTACTCTGCGTTCCCGTAAGGATTCAAATAGTAGCCCACAAGCATCTTGATCTAAGACGGGAAGTCTGAAGAAGAGAAAGCCTTCTGATCAAATACTCAAATACCTGCATACATAAAAAAGTTTAATGTTGTTAACTCTATGGAAAAGTTTAATGCTGCATACATAATGTGGTGATCCAGAGAAAGAAGCTTAAGATTAATTAGTGGTTAGTTAAAAAGAAGGGATAATTAAAATGTAAGAAAGGGGTGTGTTCAGCTTACACAACAGAGTTATGTAAAATGGAATTGTAAAATACTGAAATTCTCTTTCAAAAATTCCTTATTCAGCTAACACAACAAAGTTATCTAAGTGGAGTTTTAAAATCCACTACTAATGGCGGCCTAACACATTTTAAGTTGCCAGAGAAGCAAACAAGCATTAACAAAGGAAAAAACAGTAATAAAGAAGAAAAATGCAGTGAAAGGATATTGGGAGAAATGGCAAAAGTCCTCCTTGTCCTCACTGAAAGAATAGATATCATGTGATTGCTTCCAATCCCCAAAGACGTAGAGAAGCTGCAAAAGAAAAAGAAAATCAACAAGGAAATATCAAGAGCATGGGGGAGAGAAACACGGTTACCAACTGTTAAGCTGCAGAGAGCAACATGGATGCATGCATGCTGATAAACAAAGGCAGCAACAATATCATTCCTTCTTTGTCATGCAAACAATTCCATGAAACCATACAAGACCTACTCTCCAAAGTGATGATGATAGGGTATTGTAGAATACTTGATGTCAAAGTAAAGGCACAAATCATATTTGACAATCCAACAGGTGCAAAACTAGTAATTGGTGTGTCTCAATACCTGAAACTTTACAAACTTATTGAGCCAAAGGCTTGAAAAACTATACTCCATACTTTTCTAGTGAGAAGTCATACAAAGTAATTGTCTTGGTAGCAAATCAAGATATTTGAATAAGAAAAACCCAACTAAATTGTGACAAAATTGAAATGAAGCTATTACTGAGGATGATCATAAATATATTGCCTTCACTACACTCCTGTCTGGCATGAAGGGACTAAAAGCATTAAAGTTAAGTTTCATGCAATCTAACAAAGAGAAAAAGATGGTGCAGTCTCGTTCATAGTAACTCTGAACTTGTTAGAACTTATAATGACGTACGAATCTAACCAAAAATTACATCTGAATTTCTTCGGACTAAACATGGATTTTTACAGATAAACCTCAGAGTGTTGCATTCATATGTTGTGGGAAATTTTAGGACATTTTGACAGCAAAAGAAGTGCTTTGTTCAGTTCAGCTCTTTTTAGCTATTCTATTAAACAATTTTCTGCTATTCTCTTAGCTTAAGTTTTATATATAGAAACCGTTTTCGACAAAGAAGGTACACGTTTCAATTTTGATAAAAGTGTTTTCTTTCAATCTTATTCTTGTTTTTTTGTTTGTTATTGTTGCAAACCTAACAGAAGTTTAGGACTGAGCTTTGCATTTGGTTTATTGTGGAAACTGGTATGTGTATGTGTAGGAAAGCTTAAGCAATGAAAATCTGTCATTGTAGCAAAAACTGCTATATAAATTGCTCTATCATAATTGTTTTCAGTTTTGTGATTATTGACTCTAAATCATGTCCAAAAGATCATTTGTTCAGGACCGTCTAGTAGTGTTGACACGAGTTAGATCGCCTAGTAAATGTGTCTTAATGGTTTTTTTTTTAATGGTCTTTTGTTAATATTTCTGTATATAGTCTATATATAAAGTTTGATGAACATAGTCCATACACTAAAACAGTGAGTGTTCTCTGTATAGACCTTCTGTTATCAGTAAAGTGCTTTCTTGAATCTTGTTTTTATTTTCTTGCTTTTCTTATTATTGAGAACCCAACAAGTTCACTTAAAAGTTCTTTTGGTAATCTACACAAAGCTCTAGCTACTAGTTTTAAGTCTATCGACATCATCAAGAGCATTCTTATGGGAAGCCTTTTTTTTCTGCTATTGGGATTCATAATTTTTGTACTATTCAGTATGTGTTACCCAATATATCCTGTTTAAAGCATGTTTGCAGTGGAACTGGGCTTTTCTGAATTGAATCCTTTCCAACATTAGCAAGAAAAGTTAGATTGATCAATGTGAGTTACATAGAACTTTACAATACTATTCTGAATCACATATCCCACTACTGTGCTAATTACTACAACTTCTATAGAAGATCAATGTAAAAGTAAAAGAGCTTGGTTTACTTTGCAGATAATAACCCGATGATTTGGGAATTAATCTAACCAGTAATTATTAGGAACAAGAGAGAGCACTAAAAGCAGAAATAGGAAAAATTAAGACTGCATAACATGAACATAAGCATAAAGCCAGAAACACAACTCAAAACCTATATATCTCGGGATGCTACACCTGGGATTCTTGAGGTTGTTGCGGTTCTGTATTTGGCATCTCAACAATATTTGGAGGTGATCCAGGGAGCAGCTGAGTGATGCAGTTGAAGGATAAAAGGATCAGTTGAGTGAGGAAGTCAAAGTACAAGAATTTGACTAGTAGTAAAAGAAGGAAGTTAATGACAGAGAACCACAAAAGCTGAGGAATGAGAATCCAGAGCAGTGTTTGACATACAAGTATCCCAGAGAAATGAAATGTTATGGTGGTGATTGGCTTGTTGATGTCAGCTACAGATGCAAGAACATGGGAAAACATTGCAGTGAGAAGAAGAAAGAGGGTTGATTGGTGGAAAGGATTGGTGTTGGAGGCTTCATACTTGATTCCAATACAACTTAACTGAAATGCCATAAGAGCAAGGTATGCTTTGTTGCTTTTCATGGTAAGATCTGAGTTGAAGGGAGCAAGAAAGATAATTGGTTGTAGTTAGACTGAAGGATCTATCTACTATTTATAGAGGAAGAATAGGTAACAGGTCCCACTTTACTATTTATGTAAAGCAAGGACAAGTAAAGATGGAGTGGATTAGTTCGTGGAAGATGTGGTGGATGTAATAATGGTAAAAGAAAAAATATTTTTAAAAAATTTAAAATATAAGTTTACAAATTTATTTTAATTTTTAAAACTATTTGAATGATAAAATATGAAATTTGTTTTTAGATTTAAATTAATTAAAATTTTACATTTTTCTTTTAATGGTAAATAAATTTGTTACAAGAGATACGAGTTATTTTTTATTGTCAAAATTTTTATAAAAATAAATTTTAATTTAATTGAAATATTAAAAATTGTAAAAAATATTGGAAAAATAATTTAAAATGAAGTAAAATATCTATTAAAAATATTTATTTTTAAAAAATATAACCTTAATATTTTAAAAAATATAAATTACTAATATTATTATCATGTAAAAATAAACAATATTTAAAGATTTATTATTACAAAAATTTAATTAAAAGTAATTTTTATTTCAAATTTAAATAACAATAATATTTAATATTTTATTTTTATAATCAACATTATTATTGTATAAATTTATTTTTTTTATATAAATAATTATATATTCATTATTATTAATTTTTAATATTTAATATTTATTTTTATTAAATATTTGTTATTATTTAATATTATATTATATTATATAATCAATTTTATATATATAATCAATTATAATATTTATATATATAATAATAAATGAATTAATATATTTTAAAATTAATTTTAAAGTTAAATTATAAATTGATATTTTGTAAAAATATGTAAATAAAAAATAACAAAATTAAAATATATTTACTATTAAAATGACAAAATAACACTACTTTCACTATCCATGAACCATTTCCGGAAGTATTAACTCTCGAATTCAGATAAATAAATGAAGACGTATAGCTGCAAGTTGTAGTGATGCTGCACGTGCATGTTCCTTTTTGCTTTTTTTGGGGCTTCCTTTTTGCTTTTTTTCGGGCTTCTTCTCATTCTTCTTTGGCACCTACGGTAGAGATCGGAGGTATTTGGCCCCCTTTAGACGTTGTAGTGATTCTAATTTTTTATGAATTTTTCATTTATCACTTAACGAAGAAACTTTGATTTTTTTTGATTTTTTTTTTTATAAATCGACTAATCAAATGATATTTCTATTCAATTTTTTTTTGTCTTTTATCCCTCTCAATAACACTTTTTCTGGAGGTCAAAAGAAATGATAAATATCATAAGTTTTTGTCTTTTATCACTGAATCACACTGTACAAATACACTAGCAACATCTTTCTATCAGAGTGAATAGTATGCAGGATCCAAATTGAGGTTTAATTTGCAGGACTTCTTCTCAAATTTGTCACATCTTAAAGAAAAAAATAACCATTATGCCAACATATATCCATAAAATATACCTGACAACTTCAAATTATGCGCCAGATTATATACAATTTTAACAATGCTCCAACCATCATTTCCTATTACCTGTTTGGAAGTCCTACTACCATTTATATCCTTTTCATTTGGTTTGAAAGTTTATTTGGTTTCGGCTCTGCTATTCATATTCTTTCAGCTCTTTCTTTGCAAAACTTATTTAGTTAAAAGAATATTTTATAACAACCTATTTTTTTTTAGTTAATATATATATAAAAAAACTTAAAAGCAGTAACTTAAACTTATTATTTCCTATACCACGCTAACACACAGGTTTTTATTTTTATTTTTATTATTATTATATGTGTATTTATATTTATTAAATGAGATATTGATATATGTGTATTTATATTTTTAAAATATCAAATTATCAATATATATATATATATATATTTTAAAGAAAAAAATTAAATTATTTTTAAAGAAAAAATAAAATAAAAATAACTATTAATATTAATTAAATTAAATTTTATATTTATTAATTTATTAATTTTATAAAAAAAATTGTATTGATGAAATATTTATGGAGATTTACTTAAATCTGTACTATATTTTAAAATAATTAAAAATAAAATATATTAATAAAAATAAAATCAGTAATTAATTATATTCATTAAAATAATTATTACAAATATCATAAATAGTTTTTTTCAAATTTAATATTAATTATTTTTTAATTTTAAATTTAAGTAATTATAAAATAATAAAATAATAATATAAGAAAAAAATATTATTTAAAAAAATAACAATTATAATGAAAAATCCTCTTTATATAGATTTAGATTTTTTAGATTTTATGTATTATTATTTTTTAAAAATAAAAAAAATATCTAAAATTGTATACAAATCATACGAGTTTCAAATTGTTCTAATATTTTTTTAATTAGACAGATTATAATATTTTAAAACTGAAAATGTATTTCATATATTATTTTGAATTGAAATTGTATGAATTAAAATTCTATATGAAATATAAGAGTTTTTTTCTGAAATCGTAAATGGATTTGACGATTCTTGTTTGATAAATCGTATATTCAATATATGATTTTTCATTTTTGAATTAAAACATTAAGAATGATTAAGAAAATATCATATCATATATCCTCTTTACATAATAATATTGTATTGTTAAAATTAATTTTTATCTTAAAATGTTCTTTAATAACTGATTAAATACAACATGTGTGCATTATAATGTATTATGTATAATTTGATAAATAAAAATATGTAAGGATAAAATATTTTTTCATTTAAATGTTGTTTATATGAATTTGGAGTATTAATAATTTAATTTATGTAATTTTTTATTTTTTTTTATCAGCAAAGAATAAATAAAATTAAAGGGGATACTTCATGGGTATCCCAACCCATATACAGTAACCAGAAGTTGAAGTGGACTTCCTATATCATCCACAAGCGAAACTCTCCTTTATGGTTGGAGCAGAACAACCTTAAAGTGAGAAAACCCTACCCAAAAAATAACCAACATCGGCGACCACCGATTACACATATGGTGAACGCCGCTTCACCGATCGGCGATCATTTTGACCTATGGAGAACGCCGCTTCATCAACCGGCGATCATGTTGATCTTTGCATACCTACGGCGACCACCGACTACGCACATGGAGATCGTCGTTTCGTCGACCGGCGATCATGTTGTCCTTGTATAACTTCAGCAACCTCCGACTACACACATATGAAGAACGCCGCTTCTTCGATCGGCAATCATGTTGACAGAACGCTGCTTCTTCGATCGGCGATCATGTTGATCTTTGCATACCTATGGCGACCACCGACTACGCACATGGAGATCACCGTTTCGTCGACCGACAATCATGTTGTCCTTGTGTAACTTCAGCAACCTCCGACTACACACATATGGAGAACGCCGCTTCTTCGATCGGCGATCATGTTGACAGAACGCCGCTTCATCAACCGGCGATCATGTTGACCTTTGCATATCTTTGGCGACCACCGACTACGCACGCATGGAGATCGCCGTTTCATCGACCAACGGTCATGTTGACCCTTGCATACCTTCGACGACCACCGACTACGCCCGCGTGGAGATCGTCGTTTCATCGACCGACGATCAAGTTGACCTTGTATAACTTCAGCGAACATGGCGGAATTTGCCTCATACAAACCTTGCTGGATTTGAATCTGCACACATCAGAGAATACCTACAGCATATCATGGCCCCTTCTTGCAACCGGCTAGACATCCATACTTGTCATCCATGTGGTACGTAGCCACAGCCCATCAAAAATCTGCCACAAAACAGGATACATCCAAGCTTCGGGTCAAAAGGAACCTCTAGGATATCCTCTTCCATTCATTGCATGTGAGACCTGCAACAAATTACTTATAACTACTGATACAGGACCAAGGGTTCATCACCCAATCAGAGAAAGAATAACAGAAGTTATGTCCCTTATGTTTTAGCCACAACCAAGATTTAAGTTGGGCCTTATGCAACACCTCTTCTTCGTCCACTACACAGTGATTGAAGACCACGTCATTTCTATGCTCCCACAGGCTCCGTACTATAGCTGCCAAACCCCTCTCCATACCATATTTTGTATTTTACTGCCATGAGACAAGGAAAAGCCTTCAAAGTGGATCGCAATGTCATTATGTTGGACAGACAGAATACCAAACCATTTAAAGCACTTATTACATACTCTACGTGCACATTTACATTCCACAAAGAGGTGTTGACAAGACTCCTCCTCTACCAAACAAAGAGCACACCTTGTGGTATTGAGCACAATCCCTGTCCTACTCAAGCCCAACCTTGTTGGGAGTCTCCCCAGCAACGCCCTCCAAGCCGTAATCAACACATTAGGGAAAGTCTTCGTCTTCCATAGGATACTAAACACCTCTTTTTGATGGCCCCTTTCAGACTTGGTTAAGAATTCATAAGCTGATTTTACCGAGAAGCGACCAGATTCATCGCTTTTCCATACTTGGGTATCCTCCATATCCTTCCTGAGATTAACCCTGGAGATATGATTAACAAGCTCCGATTCCAAGAGCGATTCCCACTCGAACCTGCTTCTTCTCCATGTTAAAGACCACCTCCACACCAAGTCATCCCACTCGCCTACCTCCTCCACTTTCTGTCCTTGGTTCAACGAAAGAGAAAATAATCTTGGATACAGGGTTTTCAAGTTCGAGTTACCAGCCCATGCGTCCTCCCAGAACCTTGCTTTTTTACCCACCACCTATTTTCCATCCAACTTGTTCCTGGAACCACCCATCTCCTCCTCCTTCTCTACACACCTTCATCAAGTCTCTCCACCACCAAGACTAGTATTTCACAGGGACGCGGGCACTGCTTGGGTCCGTGCCGTACTTAGAATCCATAACTTCCTTCCATCTTCCTTTATCATCAGATATGCACCTCCATTTCCATTTAGCCAACATCGCAAGGTTGAACTTTCTAATATCTCTGATGCCCAGCCCACCTTCCCCTTTCGACTTGCATATGTCTTCCCACTTAATCCAGACAACAGGCCTACTCTCCTAACCCCATCCCCACAAGAATCTCCTCTGGATACTAATAATGTTCTTGCAGATCACCTCCGGAGCTTTGAACAGGGACAAATAGTAGAGAGGAATGGCAGACATAACAGAATTAATAAGACATAGCCTACCTGCCATGGACAGAAATCTCCCTTTCCATACATTAAGCCTTGATTTTAGCTTTCTTAGGACCGGCTCTCAAAACTTCTTCTTCCTCGGATTACCCCCCACTTCAATACCCAAATAGATAAAAGGAACCTCCAGCTGTAAACAATTCAAAGTCTTCGTATAGCAATGCATATTGCTTTTACAGACGTTTATGCCAGCTAGCTTAGACTTATGGAAATTGATCTTCAGGCCAGATGCTACCTCAAACCCCCAGAGGATCGCCTTTAAGGTGAAGACATTGGAAAATGCATCCTGGCATAGAAACAGCGTGTCATCAGCAAACTGTAGCATACAAAGATCTACCTCACTTCTACCAACATGGAGACCAACATAAAGATTGGCCTTCACGGCTTGCCTAACTAGTCCAGCAAGCCCTTCAGCTACCACCAAGAAGAGGAAATGGGCGAGGGGGTCTCCCTGCCTTAATCCCCTTGATGGGTGGAATTCCTCTGTGGGACTTCCATTGACCAGAACTGACACAGATGCGCTGGTCAGACATCCTTTAATCCACATGATCCATCTACTATGAAATCCCAGTCTTTGTAACATGTCATAAAGGAAATCTCAGCTAACTGAGTCGTAAGCTTTCTCAAAATCCACCTTAAAACACAGCCCACTCATTCGGCGCCTCCTTAGATCCTCAATGACCTCGTTGGCCGTTAGGGCACTGTCAAGAATACCTCTGTCCTTAAGGAAAGCTGATTGACACTCATCAATAACAAAGGGTAACACTTTCTTTATCCTCTCTGCCAGCACCTTGGAGATTACTTTGTACATAACACCCACCAAAGAGATAGGTCTATATTGCTCGAGCTTAGCCGGGTCCCTGACTTTTGGAATAAGTGCAACAAAAGAAGCATTACAACCCTTGGGGATGCACCCCGTCTCATGGAAGAGAGTCATCGCCTCTACTAACGCGTCATTGAAAACCTCCCAACACTCTTTAACAAAAAGCAAGTTGAATCCGTCTGGTCCAGGGCTCTTAGACCCATCACAAAGCCACACAGCATCCCTTATTTCATCCACTGAGAAGACCTTAATCAGACTGAGATTGTCCTCATAAGACAGAGACTTAAAATCGACCTTGTCTAGTCTTACACCAAGATCTTTCGTAGCCTTAAACCTACTCTCGAAGAGCTTCTTCGCTTCGAAGCGGACAGTACTAGGTTCCTCAATCCACTGGCCCGCTACCTCCACGCCTTTTACTTCATTTCTAAGCCTTCTCCATCTCAAAGACGAATGGTAGAACTTAGTACAAGAGTCCCCGTTTTTTAGCCAGCTAGCTCTAGCCTTTTGACAGAAAAGGGACTCCAGCTTCTTATCTATAACCATCAACCGACTCCCCAGTTCGCCTCTTTTCAAACTATCATCTTCCCCCAGTCCGTCCAGACAATCTTTACAATCCAACTCCTCTATTTCCTGCAGAATCAAGCTTTTTTGAGATTGAATGTTACCAAACACTTCCTTGTTCCAAATTTTGAGATCTCCCTTCAACCTCTTCAGCTTCTCATTGAAAGACACAAAAGCATTCCCCTCGGCGGGGTAAGAGGACCATTTCTCCTTCACCATTTCACGGAAACCCCTCTCCAAGAACCAAGCATCAACAAAGCGAAACGGTTTAGGCCCCCAATCCTTCTTCACTGACTTCACCACAATTGCACAGTGATCAAATATTTTTAGTAATTAGTCTTATTTATTATACATAATATAATATTAAGGTTCTCTTTGTTTATAGATTATATTGTTAAAGATAAATTATTTGAGAGAATATCTATAGTTTTGGATTAATAGATATAAGGTGAAATAGTAGATTCGCACATGAAAAGTGGTTTTCCTTTTGATTTTTCTTTTCTTTGTTATTTATGTAATTAATATGTATAATAATATATATATATATATATATATATTTATTTTTATTTTTTTATGGTATGACATTTTATATTTGTTTCTATATATTTTATAAATAAATTTGTTGTTCAATTCACTTTACATATAATATTTTTTATTATAAAATATCCTCTAAAATATCCACATAATTATTATGTATTTACATATAATCTAATTCAATAAATAAATAAAAACTTTCAAATACATAAATAAATATAACAGTAATTAAAATTAAATTATCCAGAGAATAATTCATTTTAACATATATTTATTAAAATTATCAATAATGATAAATATATAATAATAATAATACTAATTATAAAAATGTTTTTAATTAAATTTTTTTAGTTATAAATGTTAAAATTTGTTTATTTTGATATAATAATTTTTTAATGTTATTACAATTTTACATAATTCGTAATTTTTTCAAAATTAATATTAAGTATCACTTTCACGATGATAAAACTCAGTTTTAACTCACAATCTTTTTACTCTCCAAACACGTATATTAGTTCAAATTTTAAATACAAATATGTTAACCTCGAATATGATTTATTCAAACATTTATTTAATAATCCAAATATGAGACCAAATTAGGTCATCCAAAATGTTTTGATCCAAAGATTGTAATCACAAAATAGTGCTAGTTTTGTAAATATATAAAAGTGTTTACAAAATAACATCACTGGATGGCAACAATGAAGCAAGGCTACCATGGAAATATGCAGTGTGGGAGGAATAAGAAGGAGACAAACTTGATGTGATGAGCTTCTCAAGTCGTGTCTTCATCTTTCTGTGGTTCAAAATAAATCATATAAGTAACTCATTTTGTTTTTTCTCTCTACACATTTTCTTTAAGTTTTCATTCGATTTTATAAAAAAATCAGTTATTTTCTACTTTTAATATTATATATATTTCTATTAAGCTTTTCTTATTTCTTTAAAGAGTTACTTGAAAATAATTATTTATTAATAATCTCCTAAAAGATATTAATTAAAAAAATATAATTATTTTATTTGTTTATATATTTAGGACTAATATTCAATTTACTAATTTAATATTGAGTAAAGTGATTTCTAAAAAAAATATTTTTAAAAAAAAATATATACTGGTTATTTTCGTTAAGTTTGCGTTAAATATTACTTATGTTATAGAGTGATTGAAAGTGGCAGTTTTATATTGCTTGCTTGAAAGTGGCAGTTTTATAAAAAATTATATCTCTTCTTTCTCTCATTCCCTCTTTCTGTCATTTCGTCTTTCTCTCTCCTCTTTCTCTCTCTTCTTTATCAATTAGCTTTCTAGCATTGGCAACCCGAAAATCTTCTCCGAACTACCTTTCCACGTAATTAAAAAAATATGAATGTACTTTGATAATTCGAACTGTTACTCTCATTTTAATTTGCTTGAAAGCGATGTGGTTGTGGTCCCTCTG
The DNA here is from genome assembly GCF_051622355.1 of Phaseolus vulgaris. Classification (NCBI taxonomy): domain Eukaryota; kingdom Viridiplantae; phylum Streptophyta; class Magnoliopsida; order Fabales; family Fabaceae; genus Phaseolus; species Phaseolus vulgaris. The sequence continues at coordinate 23,793,312 of NC_143503.1, forward strand.
CAAGTGTGTCCAAGGATGATCTTATTTTAATTTGTTAATTATATATAACGTGTGTGAATTGTCCCACATGTTTTTTTAAACTAATTTTATCATTTTATTTTTAATTTTTATATTTATATGGTTAAAAGGTAAAATATATAATTAAATTGGTTTCTAAAAAAAATTAAATAAATAAATAAATTGAAATACAACCGTGTTTTAAAAATAATACTTCTACGTTATTTTTACATTTTTTGCATTCAATAATTTAAATGTAACATTTATCCTTTTAAAACTATAATTTATTTTTGATATATTAATTTTGAAATTATAATTACAATTTTGATGGACTATAATATGTTCACAAAAAATATCATCTTCAAAGAAAAAAAATACTGAAACTATCAAATCCTTTTTTATACTTTTAGAGTTACTCACTATTATGTATTAAAAAATTATATGTACTTTAAAAATAATAAACATTACTTTTTTCTATTTTTACGTAATTCAAGAAAAAAATTATATATAAGTGAGTTTGTTAATAACATGTTAAATATACTTTATTGGCAGTTCTTCTTACATATATATAAACACATAAGTTATAATATAATACAAAATTCAAACTATATGAATTCAGGTTCTTTAAATAATATCTTATGGAAAAAAAATGTATCATTATTTAATAAAATAATATAAAATTTATTATTCATGTCAAAAACGTAAAATGATGAAAATGATTCTTAAAGGTTGTCTTCTAGAATGCACTCACTCCCGAGTAAATTTTTTTTTTTTTTTCTAGAAATCCTATTTTAAAAAACAACTTTTCATCTTGAAACACTTCATTATGAAATGTAATTTTTTTTATTATGGTTTTTCAATTCTAGATTTTTTTTTAATTCTGGAACTCATTCCCATAATCTAATTTCTAAAATCACCCACGCTATCATGGAAGATGCGTTGCGTTTTGAAATAAAATGAAAAGAGTAATTTTGGGATTTTAAAAAATAATGAGGTGCAATTTTCAATTTATAGCTAAAAAAAACTAAAGTCTTCTAGGCTCTCTTGCACCTGAATCATCATCATATGCGTTTATATAGTATAGTTATCGCAGTTTACAATATAACAAGAAAAGTAAGGATAAGTTAGTAAAAATAAAATTTTATAATATAGATATTCAATCAAAAGAGCAAACCAAATTACATTGATTAATTTCTCAATTATTCAATCTTCTTCAAATCTCAACATAAAACAATCACATAGATCTCACATGTATCTACACATCCACATCTAGTGTATTGAACAAAACAAAATAACAATTGACGCCTTTTGGGAAATCTGTATTAAATAAGTCCTACCAGAGACTAAAATCTGATACAATACCCAAAACTTAAATTACTAGCGAATCCAATAGAAAAGATGAATGTAAGTTCAATACAACTCAAATCGTACATCTCATATGTCATCGTGTGCATGAACTTTCCCATCAGCTTCTCACTACCTGATATCTTAGTTTATGTGACTTAAATAGTAGGATATCTATGTTTACACATAAGCATCAATACTTAATACACAAACAAACATCAATCCATACATTATCTCATATGTATGATTTTTTTTCTCTAACAACTATTTTCACAACTTTAAATTTTCAAATTTATTTATTTTAAATAGTACATAAGTAAATTCTATAAAAAAAAATATTACATATTTTAGTTTAAATTAAACTATTTTACTAAATTACACATAAAAAGATAAATAAAAAATGTAAAATTAATGGACTTAGAAAATCAAATTATAAATTTAATACAACAAATTACAAAACATATATAGCATAATAATATTTATTTTAAAATGTTAATTCACTTCTAAAAGGTATAAACATATTGAAATATAGAAATTAATTAAAAATTTCTTAAATATTTGTGATGTCTACTATTTTCTTTACATATATAAAATCTGATTTAATAAAGTTTTTCATTATAAATTGACCACAAAATCTCTTCGACTGACAATAACTATCTTTTTAAAAAATTAAAAACAACTAACAATAATACACTTATATTTTGTACATATGATATGAAAAATGAGATTCAAAATTAAGTTTTTAATTATCTTTTCAAATACATTACCTAAAATTATTTTATTTTCCAATTTTATTAAAGTTATTTATTATATTATATACACTATCAATTAAAATAATAATTAATAAAATTAAATAATATTAACAATAATATATAAAATAAATTATAAAAATACTTTATTAATAATACAAAAAATATAATCCAAGCCTTTTCAATTTAATAAACTAATATAAAAAACTTTGGAAGGGTTTCAAACTGTTTGTTATGTACATTTTTCTCTTTTATTCTTACCTTTAATTTGGCACTAATTTTCCAATGTAGTGCAATTTTAAAAGCAATTTCCAGAAATGAATAAATCGTATATTAAATATATAATTTATTTAAACGAAAATTATCAAATTCATTTATAACTTAAGAAAAAAAAATCTTATATTTCATATACAATTTTACATTCAAACCGTATATTAGATATACGAGTTTTTTTTTTTTAAATCGTAAACGGATTTGGCGATTTTCGTTTGATAAATCGTATTATGATTTACTCATTTTCCATTTTTTTTCCATTTCAGAAAATAGCTTTAAAAATTACACTACATTGGAAAAAAAACCTAAAAATTATTTAACTGTTATTTAAAAAAATATTTTATTATTTAAAAAAATAAAAAATATTTAACTTAAAAAAATATTTAATTATTTTAAAATAAAGAAAAAAAATTATTTTATTTTATTAACAAAAAAATAAAATCAAATAAAAAAAATTATTTATTAAATGATAAATTTTGTAAAAAATACACACACACATATATATATATATATATAATTTTATAAAAGTAATATTAAAAATTATACAATCATTATTTTAAAAAAAATGATTTACTTATTTTGAAATAAAAATTTAATTTAATTTATTAAAAGATAAATTTGTTCAATTAAAACATTAAAAATTATTTAAAAGAATATCAAATGACATATCCCTTTACATAATAGTATTTTATTGTTAAACTTAAATTTTATCTTAAAATATTCTCCAATAACTGATTAAATACAACATGTGTGCATTCTAATATATTATATATAATTTGATAAATAAAACTATGTAAAGTATACAATATTTTTTACTTAAATGTGGTTTTTATGAACTTGGAGTAGTTATAATTTGTTTTATGTGCTAATCTTGTATGGAAACTTTCTTTTTATTTCACTAGTAAAAAATAAAAATCAATAGAAACTTATTATGATGGATGTATTTTATATGTCATAAAAAAATATGAAGTATTTTTTATAATAATCATAAATTTAGTATTTATGACTATTAAAATTAGAATTAATATAGTAGATATTTATTATGTGTGATCAGACTAAAATCGTCATAAAAGTTACTTTTTATTTTAACTAAAATAGTAAGTATTTAACCTAGTTCTATTTCACTTTGGCAACTAAGACTAATTAACCCAAAAATAAAATTTACAACATTCAATTAAATTATAAGCACTTCAGTTTATATAAACAACATTTAAATAAAAAAATATTTTATACTTTATATACTTATTTATTAAATTATATATAATATATTATAATGCGCACCTGTTGCATTTAACCACTTATTAGATAAAGTTTAAGATAAATCTTAATTTGCACCAAGTAAACTTCAAGTCGTAACAAGTTCGCATGATTTTATCCACGTCATTTTTTATAAAGGAATAAATATTTAGGTAAGGAAAATGAGGAAATTAATAATCAAATTTGAAATTAATTTTATTATTAAGTTTGTTTGTGCGGACAATTGCTTCTATTATAATCTTTGGTTATGCAATATAAACATTTTTTTGGTTTATTTAGAATTGAATCATCTATTTCATGGATTAAATTAGTCCTCATAAGTCTTGGAAATATATTGGATACGGTATACTGGGGCGATAAATGTCGTTAGCGGTAAATGAAAAAATGAGCAAACAACAATTATATGTGGACAAGGTAGACATATAGCTTGAAACTTCCCCACAATTCTCTATTTATTTTCCAAATAATTAATTCTTATTTTTCTATATATTTCCAAATATAATAATTTTTTTTTCATATTTTTTATTAATCTAATAACCAAATTAAAATATTATATTAGTGACAAACATTATTTATACACGATTATCCAATTTTTTATTACTTAAAAATAATACTCTAAAAATTATGTATCAAATTAATTTTAAATATTTAAAAATTAGATAACTTACTACTCAATATATAAATAAAAAAAAATTTAAAAAAATAAAATAATAATAATAAAAATATATATATAACATGGACAAAGTTGTGTCAAGTTAACATGATTTCAGGAATTGACATGACAGAAGTCTGTTAACTTGCATGAAATGATGTGAAAAAATCGTGCCAACTTAATATGAATTTTCATTGTTATATTGGTAATTTTTTTAAAAACGAACTTATTTTAGTTAAAAAAAATAAAAAATCATGATGTTCAAAAACACCTCTTTTATCCTTATGAACTAAGAGTTGCCAGCTTGAGCCCTTCTTCAACCATTTATCGGCTTCCAGAGGAAGAGATACTCCATGAATTGGCATTCTGCAATTCTCCTCTTTGCTTCTCTAACGCTTTCCAAAACCCCAGACTTTCCATTGTCATCGCGATACGCACCCACTCTGGCGTTGACTTCGTTTGGACACTGATAGGCGAGGAGAGCTTCGGTGAATCTGAGGATCGGATCCTTGGAAGCAGGCTCTGTATCGACTCTGATTGCTCCGTCAACGGTGTTGCAACGGAGAAATTATCCATTGAGCTAGTTGCAAATCGCCATGACTCAGTTGTCATTGTGGATGTAGCAATTTCAGTTGCAGTTGAAAAGTCAACAAGATTAATGCTAACTCCGTATTCAAATTCAAATATTTAGACTGGATTTTTAATAGGGTTTGTGGGGAGAGAGAGAAGACCTCTGGTTTGAAGAACAACATCCATGACTGTTTTTTCAGTTCTATTGGCGAGTTAAAGAAAAAGAACACAGAAAATTGGTTAAATAACATATTTGCATTCAAATATACTATCAAATGTATTTATTTTCATTAATTGTTTTGTCTTTATTTTTAGTGGAGATAAAATCTCCATACAATAAATAAAAACATAGAAAAATCAATACTCTGCTCTCATTCCTCTGCTAGCTAAGAATATAAGAATATCTGAGTAGTAACAAGACCTTTACAAACTATTTGGCCAGGAAAAACAAATCCGTGTCGGTGACATACATTTTAGAGATATATCTCCATGTCCATATTTATGCTACATTTGCTACACCTGAGATTCCTGAGGTTGCGGTTCTGTATTTGGCATCTCAACAATATTTGGAGGTGTTGGAGGGAGCAGCCGAGTGATGCAGTTGAAGGATAAAAGGAGAAGTTGAGTGAGGTAGTCAAAGAACAAGAATTTGACTATTAGTAAAAGAAGGAAGTTGATGACAGAGAACCACAAAAGCTGAGCAATGAGAATCCAGAGCAGTGTTTGACATCCTAGTAATCCTGAGAAATGAAATGTTATGGTGGTGATTGGGTTGTTGATGTCAGCTGCAGATGCAAGAACATGGGAAAACATTGCAGTGAGAAGAAGAAAGAGGGTTGATTGGTGGAAAGGATTGGTGTTGGAGGCTTCATACTTGATTCCAATACAACTTAACTGAAATGCCATTAGAACAAGGTATGCTTTGTTGCTTTTCATGGTAAAATCAGAGTTGAAGTGGGCAAGAAAGATAATTTCTTGTAGTTCAGAGACTCAAGGATCTACTATAAATAGACCATTAGAGAGAAGAGAATTTTAGGAAGGTTCGGGGCATTAAAATGTGTAAAGTCCATGGCAACATTTAATATATGGACAAATTTACCCTTATCTTTAACACGGTGGTTACACAACGACCCTACTGATACACGACTTATTATTTGACTTAAACCTCCTGCATAGAAAATTATTATTTTATTATAAAATATATATTTTATATATGATTTTAGATAAAAAAAATCGTATATAAATATGAGTTTCAAATTTTTCTAATTTTTTTAATTAGACAGATTATAGTATTTTTAAATTAAAAATATATATTTCATATATTATTTTACATTGAAATTATATATGAATTATACGAGTTAAAATCCTATATGAAATATAGGAGTTTTTTTTATCTGAAATCGTAAATGGATTTGACATTTTTTTTTTATAAATCGTTTATTCAATATATGATTTAAAACATTAAAAATTATTTAAAAGAATATGAGATGATATATCCCTTTACGTAATAGTATTGTAATTTTAAAATTAATTTTTATCTTAAAATGTTCTCTAATAACTACTGATTAAATACAACATGTGCATTATAATGTATTATATATGCATAATTTGATAAATAAAAATATGTAAAGTATAAAAAAATCAATTAAATGTTGTTTATATGAACTTGGAGTATTTATAATTTAATTTATGTTATGAATTAGTCTTATTTGTCATACATAAAATTTATATAATATTAAAATTTTGTTTGTTTATAGGTTCCATTGTTAAAGAGAAATTATGTGAGAGAAGGGGAGGAGAGAGTAGATGGGTGTGAAAAGTGGTTTCTCTGGGTGCAAAAGTATTAGTGGGAAAACTACATTGGTGATACATTGGTGGTTTCCTACTTTGGCATTGTTTTATTTATTTTTATTTATGTAATTAATATATATATATAATAATAATACATTTTATTTCTATTATTTTTTTATTATATTATATCACATTTTATACTTTGTTTGTATATATATATATATCATTTTCTTTATAAATAAAGTTATTACTCAATTCACTCTATGTATAATATTTTTTATTATAAAATATCTTACATACAATTTAATTCAATTAATAGAAAAATGTTATCTAGAGAAATAAATTTATTAAATAATTATAATATTAATAATTATTATTTTATTTTTAACAAATATTTAATAAAAATATTATTAATAATAAAATTATGATATAAATATATATATAATAATATTAATTATAAAAATGTTTTTTAATTAAATTTTTATAGTTATAAGTGTTAAAATTTGTTCATTTTCATCTAATAATTTTTTTTTATGTTATAACAATTTTACATAATTAGTAATTTTTTAAAAACTAAATTTACAAAAGTATCACTTTCACAACAATAAAATTCTATAGTTTTAACTCAAAATCTTTTTACTTTCTAAATTTGCCAATATACTAGTTTAGATTTTAAATACAAATATGTTGACCTCAAATCTGATTTGTCCAATATGAGACCAAATTAACTTCATCATCAACATTTCATCAATTGGAGGTAATAAGTATTTTTTAACCTTTGTTGATGATTTCTCAAGAAAAATCTAGATTTATTGAAAAGCAAGTATGAGACATTCCACTGCTTTAAAATATTTAAAGCATTTGTTGAAAGACAGAGTGATAGACTAATTAAGATGGTGCGTAGTGATGGAGGGGGTGAGTACAAGTCTAATAAGTTCAAGAGACATTGTGGAGAACTTAGGTTGCAGCATAACATAATCTGTCCCTACACACCTTAACACAACGGAGTTGTTGAGAGAAAGAATAGAATAATCATGAACATGGCGAGGAGCATGCTTAAAGCGAAATGTATGCCAAATTATTTTTGGGCTGAAGCCATAACTTATGCGGTATATTTGATAAACAGATCACCCACTCGGAGTGTTCCTAACACAACTTCGATTGAGGCATGTAGTGGATTCAAATCCAATGTGCAACACTTGAAGGTATTTGGGTCAATTACTTATGGTCATGTCCCCAAGGCAGCAAGATCGAAGTTGGATGATAAGGCAGTGAAGACCATTTTCTTTGGATATAAGCATGAAGGATACAAACTGTACAATTCAATGACAAAGAAGGTGATTATCAGTCGTGATGTTACATTTGCTGAAGATGAGGAATGACAATGCAATGCAACAGCTGAAATGGATTCGAAAATATGATATATTTACGTTTCGAACGATGATGTGGAAGATGAAGTCACTGTTGAAGCACCTGTAGTTCAACCTGAAGCTGTAATTCAATGATGCAGCTCCAATTGCAACTATGATGGAGCGACTGAGAAGGCAGCAACGACAACATGTATACCTTCAAGATTGCAAAGTAAATCTTGATGATGAAGTTGATGACAATGGAGATTTGGTTCACTTTGCTTTTCTTGCAAATTCAGAACCCGTGAGACTTACAGATGCCATTCAACACCCCAAATGGCAAGAGGCTATGAATGAATAATTGATGGCGATTGAGAAAAACAATACATGGCAGATCACTGATCTTCCAAATGGACACAAAGCAATTGATATGAAGTGGGTGTACAATATTAAAGTGAAAGCAAATGATGAGATTGATAGATACAAGACAAGGTTGGTAGCGAAGGGATTCGAGTAAAGAGAAGGCTATGATTATGAATAAATATTTTCTCTTGTAGCTCGAATGGAAACAGTTAGATTAATCATTGTTTTATGTGCACAAAGGCAATGAAAAATTCACCAAATGGACGTCAAGTCTGCATTTCTAAACGACCCACTTGATGAAGAGGTTTATGTAAAGCCGTCGCCGGATTTCATACAATCTGAAAAGAGGAGAAGGTGTACAAACTAACTAAGGCTTTATATGGTCTTAAACAGACACCAAGAGCTTGGAACAAAAGAATTGATTCATTTCTTTATGCCACTGTGATTCAAAAAATGTGCATCAGATCATGGTCTTTATGTAAAGACTAATGATTATGGAGATTTGTTAATTTTATGTTGATGATATCATTTATTATCATGCTTATAATCATGTCTCTCACCACGTCTCCTCTTGCCTTGCCTCCAACAACCGTACTAGCAAATCAGTGCCACCTTTTCTTCCATAGATGTGATTTCATCTACTACAAGAAAAATTAGAATTACATACAGCCAAAATCCGTATGTAATGCAAAAAAAAACATTATTATTATTTTTTAATTATTTATGCTTATTAATATTGGAAGCAATCTACAAGCAAACTACAATAGGTAAGACTCAAATCCAAGTCTCTTTAGAGATTAAGGAAACATCAACCACTAGACCAGACAAGTTCTTTGGTCATAATACCATTTTTATTATACTTATTATTATTAATACAATTTATACATATTATTATTAATATAATTTATACATATTATTATTAATATAATTTATACATATTATTATTAATATAATTTATACATATTATTATTAATATAATTTATACATATTATTATTAATATAATTTATACTTATTATTATTAATATAATTTATACATATTATTATTAATATAATTTATACATATTATATTTCATATTATTATTATATTCATATTATTAATATTATTAATATTATATTCATTTTATTAATATTATTAGTATTATTAGTATTATTAATAATAATAAGTATAATAAAAATCATAATAATACTAAAGAATTTGTTTGTTGTAGTGGTTAAATTTTCCTTGGTCACTGAAGGAAAAATCCATTGCAAATTTTATTTTATAATGGAAAAAATTCATATATAATTTGCGTTTTTCTTGTAGTGTTATTTCTTTGCTTTTATGATCTTCATCACCGACTCATGCACCAACTTCATGGCTTCCTTCAGAGCCTTTCTTACTCACGTTCAACATTCTCTTCACCTTCCACACTAGCAATGCGTCGCATGAGACGCTCACCTCTAATGTGGTGTCGAATGTCGTGAGAAGAGGCGAAAGCGGCTTGTTCAGGTCCAGGCAACACAATGAAGTCCTTAAGGGAGCGTTGCCAAGGATTTCAGTGAAGGGTTTGCCTTTGGGGAAGTTTTTGAAGTTGGCCGTCATCACTATGCGATGTGTGCTAAGGCAGTGAACGACTATGGTGTGGGTTAGGGATTGGGCTATGTGTTCAGTGTACCAGTCGAGGAGACGGTGGTGGTTCTGGTAAAATGAAATGAGGTATCCTTTGATTATGTGTGAAGGAGGTGCATGGTTATGGTGATAACACCTTTGTCACATATTACACCGATTGTTTGTTGTTTGTTTCAAATGATGTAATATATTCCTTCTCAAGCACATGTTTTTGGATTATTTTATTTAAATTTTGTTACATATTATACAGGTTTTTATAATCAGTGTAATATATGATTGATATTTTACATTGGTGATAGAATCGGTGTAATATGTCTCCTAAATTATGTGTAATGTGTTTTTTGTACCAGTACTTTAATTACAAACAATTAAAATAAATAAAATAATTATTCAATGACCCCGGATATAGTTTACAAAATTTTATTTAATTCAAATCTACACAAAAATATTTTATATTTCATTATTTAAATATTTATTAATTATAAAAATAACTTTTTAAACTTATATTTTACACATTTTAAATTAATTAAAAATCTCTCAAAATCATTGGAGAAACAAATTAACTCTAATCCTTTGTTTGTTTCATTGGAAAGGCTATTCACACGAGCGGACGAGCACTGATATCAACTAATTATTTGGATACAGTGATGTATGAGTATGAGGGAAGATATCTCCGGAAAAATCATGTCTCTCATGTGCAAAAAAAGTGTTACAGAAAGACACGTCAGCATGGATGATTTGTCCAATTTAATCCAGATTTTGACAAGCTAAAGGCAAAAAAAATAAAATAAAGATAAAGATTAGATATATTATAAAATAAAAATATTAAGTATATTTGTAATAAAAATAAAAATATTATCTATATTTATAATAAAATAAAAAATATTATATGTTAATAAAAAATTAAAAAAAAATATTATATTATAAAAATTATATACATAATTGATTACGTATTGAAATTTTATAATATAGTTTATAATAACATAATATAATATATAATATAATAATAAAATAAGTAATAATAATATAAAAATACTTATGTATTTGTATTAATAGCAAATATTATTAATATAAATATTTAAAAATATTGAAATAATAATAATATATAAAATTAATTTATAAAATAATGATAAAATTATAAATAATAATATTAATTATAATAAATTTTTAAAATAATGATAATAAATATAAATTAAATAACTTATTAAATAATAATAATTAATTTTATTTATATCAAGTATTTAATAATATCATTAATAATAAAAATAAAATTATAATATAATAAAATAAATATATTTATCTATAATATATAAATTAATTAATTAATTTTTTAAATATAAAAATAAATATGTAATCTTAATTTTCATTAATTACAAAAAATTAAAATTTGAATCATACTCACAAGTTTATTATTATTGTGAAAAAAAAATCATATTTAATAAAAAAAACTCATATTTCTTTAATTTTTTAATAACATTAAAAATAATTATAAATTTATAAAAAATACTTCATATTTTATTATTTAAATATTTTTATGAATAAGACTCGCACCAGCCCCGCAAAAACCTTCCTTCCCCCAAATTCTGTTCACACAAGTCCCACACCCCACCCCACCCCCCTACCACCAAAGTTGAACTTTCCGTGGTAGTCTATTTATAGTAGAACCTTGAGTCTCTGAACTGCAAAGAATTATCTTTCTTACCTACTTCAACTCTGATCTTACCATGAAATCATCGGATTATTATCTGCAAAGTAAACCAAGCTATTTCACTTTTACTTTGATCTTCTAGACAAGTTGGAGTAATTAACACAGTACTGTTCATGGACAAAGTAGGATACGTAAAACACAGAATAGTATTTAAAGTTCTATCTAACTCGTTCATTAATCAATTTAACTTTTCTTGCTAATGTTGGAAAGGATTCAATTCAGAAAAGCCCAGTTCCACTGCAATGCTTTAAGCAGGATATATTGAGTAAAACATACTGAATAGGGCAATAATTACAGATGAATCCCAATAGCAGAAAAAAAAAAGGTTTCCACGTATGGATACTCTTGATGATGTTGATAGACTTAAAACTAGTAGCTAGAGCTTTGTGTATAGATTACCCAAAGAAATTTAAGTCAACTTGTTGGGTTCTTAATCAGTAAAAATAAAATTGTAGAAAACACTTTATTAATAACTTCTATACATAAATCCTATACAGAAATATTAACAAAAGATCATTAAAAAAAAAATTAATTATCTTTTTTATCTATAACATTTAGAGTTAATAGTCAATTTAATATAGTTATTTTTAAAAAAATTAATTTTGTTTCTAAATTTTTTAAATATATTTAAAATAATCATTTCCAATAAATTTTTAATGCACTAGTTTAGGCACATGCCACGTACGGAGCAGCGCACGTTGAGATTACACTAAAGAGAGTACCCGCGAACTATCTGTCGGCAAGATCGGAAAAAGTCTCATCTTTTTAAGTCCTTTTTCTATTCATTTGTATCTGTATTTGTTTTCTCCTAATTTTAATTTAATTTGTTGTTATCTTATTCGAATTTGGATTGCAGTGAAGGAAATGATTAAGCAAGCCAAAGACGTTTCGGAGAATCTCTAAAACATCAGAACATTATAATTTTGAGACAAATCTTGTTAGAAGGAATTGTATAAAACAACAAAGATTAAAAAACCCAGCAAATGTGAAGGCCAAGAGTATGAAGAAAAGTTTATCTAATTTGGTGAGTTGTTGGGGTAAGAGAAAGAGAGAGATAGTGACCGGAGCCTTGGAAGAAGGACGGCCTCGGCGCCGCTGATACTGTCGTCACGATCCAAATTGGTGCGTCGAAAATAAGCATCGAAGAGATTGACATTAGGTGCTGCAGATGCCATTGCAGAATTCAACAGCACCGCCTGATTTGGATTGATTGCACACTTTTATAGTTTGGCTTTGTAAATCACACCATCTAACTTACAAGGAATTAACCTCTGATTCACTCACCAAACCATCTGCAACAACAGAATTCACCTAACAACAAAATTACAGATCCCTCTTTCTCATTTCTCCCTCAACGGACAAATATACCTCTCAACAATTTGTTTCTGAATGAACCTGATGCACTTTGTACGCCTTCTCACGAGAAAAAGTAGGGAGTATATGTATAGTTTTTCAAGCCTTTGGCTCAATAAGTTTGTATAATTTCAGGTATTGAGGCACACCAACTACTAGTTTTGCACCTGTTGGATTGTCAAATATGATTTGTGCCTTTACTTTGACATCAAGTATTCTACAATAACTATCATCATCACTTTGGAGAGTAGGTCTTGTATGGTTTCATGGAATTGTATGCATGATAAAGAAGGAATGATATTGTTGCTGCCTTTGCTTATCAGCATGCGTGTTTCTCTCCCCCATGCTCTTGATATTCTTCAAATTGATCTTGCCATTGTTGATTTTCTTTTTCTTTTGCAGCTTCTCTACGTCTTTGGAGATTGGAAGCAATCACATGATATCTATTCTTTCAGTGAGGACAAGGAGTACTCTTGCCATTTCTCCCAATATCCTTTCACTGCATTTTTTCTTCTTTATTTCTGTTTTCTCCATGTTTTTTCCTTTGTTTGCTTCTCTGACAACTTAAAATGTGTTAGGCCTGCATTAGTAGTGGATTTTAGAACTCCATTTAGATAACTTAGATGTGTTAGCTGAATAAGGAATTTTTGAAAGAGAATTTCAGTATTTTACAATTCCATTTACATAACTCTGTTGTGTTAGCTGAACACACCCCTTTCTTACATTTTAATTATCCCTTCTTTTTAACTAATCACTAATTAATCTTAAGCTTCTTTCTCTGGATCACCGCATTATGTATGCAGCATTAAACTTTTCCATATAGAGTTAACAGCATTAAACTTTTTTATGCATGCAGGTATTTGAGTATTTGATCAGAAGGCTTTCTCTTCTTCAGACTTCCTGTCTTAGATCAAGACGCTTACGGGAATGCAAAGTAAATTTCACAATTTTCAAGAAATCAAATACATTTTAAATTTTCCACATATTTGTGTAGATAAGAAAGACAATTTTAATTTCTTGTTTGGAAGCAAATTAAAAATAAAAAATAAAAAAATTATCACTACATAATACTAAGGACGTTTGATAAAAAAATTCTCTGTAAATATTGACAATAAAAATAACTATTAAAAGTTTCAATAAAAAAGAATCTGACTGACATCCATATAAAATAGTTCTACTAGATATCAGTGAAAAAGATAGTCCAAATCTATATTGGTTGAAAAATAATTTTAATAATGTGAAAAAGAAACCAGCCTCTGTTAATAGTGAATAAAAAGAGTTGGCTTAAATTGTTTCTGTTGGGGTCAGATTTAAGTTCCCAATAATTAAGGTGTTAGATTAATCCATGATTCATGTTTTTTTTTTAATAAATCACATGAAGATATTTTATTATCTTTGCCAACAATTACATTTATAATACTTGCGCAAAGTGACTCTTAAATGAACAATTAAAATAGAATAATAAAATATCACGTGCACTTATGCGCAAAAAAATAGAATTTTCAACCCTCCTTGATTTTTTAAACTGCAAAATTTCAATTTTTTGTTTTGAGAACTCAAACTTGTTGGCAGGGGTAGCTTGGTAAACAAATTTGCAATTTTTTTTTCATCTCGCTTTGCTTAATCTCCATTCAACACCTTTTGATTTGACATAAGGTGCATATTCTAAAAGACCTTTTGTCAAAGCCTAAGCTTATAAGATAATCATCAATTTAGTTATACCATGTTCTGAGAACATCTTTTAAGCCATAAATAATTTCTTCTTCAATAAATCCATTAAGGAATGTTGAATTGACATCCATTTGATGTACCTTTCTATCTCGAGGTATGTCAACAAGCCCCCGAGTTTTGTTCTTCTCAATCATATACACCTCTCCCTCCATTGCCTTTTTCGGGTTTTTGTGATCAACAAGTTCAGAGAGAGTAATCGATTGCCTTTAATTGGTGGATCATCTTCCATTCCATATTTTTGCATCTTGAGAAGCCCTTGACTAGTCAGCTAGATCTAATGAGAAACTTTTGCCTCTCATTTGTATCTTGAACAAATGTTGTCCTTTAGCATCCTTGATCAAACAATGGTTATCTTAAAAAAAACACCTTGAAGCCTTTTTGTAGCAACTGACCAACACTCAATAAATTTTGGTCTATGTTAGGTACATATAACACATCAATATAGTTTTAGTACCGGAATGTGTTGCTACAATAGTGGTTTCTATTTCTTTCACTAAAATGTGACCCCCATAGCCTATCTTGACCTTTGAATTTTTTGAAGACTTCAACTCCTTGAAAAATTTTGTGTCATAAGTCATGTGATTTGTGCATCCACTATCAATTAGCCACGATGCACTTGAAATATTGTTGGAGAAACCAGTTGCAAAGAAAAGTACATCCTCCTCCTTATTTGCAAATTGAGCATCTACATCTTGTTGCTCATTTTGGTTTCTACAAATGATTGATTCATGCCCCAGTTGATTGCACTTAGGTCTTCTCCAACACTTAAAACAACTTGTTGCAATGCTTACAAGGAGGGTAATTTCTCCTTTTGGTTGTTATTGTGTGCAACAACTTCTCCATTTTCTTGCTGGTTCTGCTTGATCTGACTACCTTTATTTCTCCAGCCACCTTCATGATTGGCTATTAAGGCTCCTTCTATTGCTCCATCTTGTCTCATGGCTCTTCTTTGTTCTTGTGCTTTGTAAAACATTTAAGAGCTCTGCAAGAGAAATTTTTGATAGGTCATTTGTTCTCTAGGGTTGTTATGGTGGCTTCAAACCTCTCTGGAACCGTTACAAACAGTTTTTTTCCACAATTATTGAATCTTTTAACACAGATCCAAGCAATCTCACTTTGTTGACAATGCTTAGAAGTCTATCAGAGAGTACTATTTTATGGATTCTGACTCCTTCATTCTCTGCAGTTCAAACTCCCTGATTAGATTCAACACTTGCATTCCACGAATTCTCTCATCACCTTCATATTCGGCCTTGAGGTAATCCCATATCCTTGTGAATAACATAGGAGATACAACTGTAAAAGATCCATCAAGAAGATAGCTCTGATACCAATTGTTGCTTTTTTTTTTAATAAATCAGAGGAATATATTTTATTATGTTTGCCAACAATTACATTTACATTTATAATACTTGTCTGACTCTTTATGAACAGTTACCTACAAATATTAAATCAACAATTAAAACAGAATAATAAAATTTCACAAATATTAAATCAACAATTAAAACAGAATAATAAAATTTCACGTGCACTTAAATTTATTTGCTGTTAAAAAAACAAAATTTTCAACATAACTCTGTTAACTCATAGTCATGATCGTTCATGGAGCAATATTGGGTAGGAACATATTGAATAGGATAATTTTTACAAAAGAATCCTGTAGTACAAAAAAAGCTTCCCATAAGAGTGCTTTTGATGATGTCAATGGACTTACAATTGATAGCAGAAGCTGGCCACGTAGGATACCAAAAGAAAAAACTCAGTGTTAAACCCTGTTTATGCTTTCAATACAAAACCCTACTTATGCTTTCAATAAAAAAAACATTTTATAATATATACAAGTGAATGCAAATTTGTTATTTAGCATTTAGCGAGACATTTCCTAGTACATATAATTCATAGGAAGTGAATGCAAATATGTTATTTAGCCAACTTTCTGTATCCTTTTTCTTCAACTCGCCAATAGAATTGAAAAAAGAGTCATGGATGTTGTTCTTCAAACCAGAGGTCTTCTCTCTCTCCCCCACAAACCCTATTAACAAGGTCTCGCTTTTACACCCCTCCCAGAGTTTAAGGCACAAGCTTTTCTCACCAAAGCCAAAAGTCCTTGCTGCCTCTTCTCTTTCCTTCAGTGGGTTCCAAAAATTCTCAGAAAAACACAATGTCTTTGTCCAAAGGGACAAAAGTCAAAATTTATTCTTGTGCAGGGTTGAGTCTTCAGCAGCTGCAGCCTCCTTTGGGGAACCAGAAACTGAGAAGCCGAAGTTTTTGGGTGTTGAAGTTTCCACCTTGAAGAAGATTGTGCTTCAGGGGTTGATGTTCTTTTGTATCCTCTTAAACTACACCATCTTGAGAGACACAAAGGATGTGTTGGTTGTGACAACCAAAGGAAGCAGTGCTGAGATTATACCGTTTCTCAAAACTTGGGTGAACCTTCCCATGGCCATTGGCTTCATGTTGTTGTAAACTAAGTTAGCTAATGTGTTGTCCAAACAAGCTTTTGTTTGTTCTACGTCATGACTCCACTGCTAGCTGTTGTATAAGTAGAGGTGGCAAAGTGGGCCGCATAGGCCTCTCCCGCTTAAATCCGCAAAAATGTGGGTCGGATTTGTCCGTCCTGCATACAAAATGCAGGCTAGTTTTCATGACCCATCCCGTATGCGGGTTGGTCCACGTGCTTGCGGGCCGACCCGTTTTTTTTTTTTAGCGCACAACAATTACAGGAGAAGTCACGCGGAGTCGCAAGCGGAGCGAGCGGCGACACTGCAAAGTAGAGTGCCTCGTGTGTTGTGTGCATTTTTTCGAACAACGTAACTAAGTTGTGATTTGAGTGAAAACCTAATTTTCTTTCACCTAAAATTGTCACTCCTCTACTGGACCATTGCTGTCAAGTCAATTAATTTTTAATTTTTTTTTGGCAGACTAGCGGGCCAGCCCCGCCATGCTGTGGCCCGCGCAAGCCACGGGTTGTACGGGACGAACTAATGCGGGTTAGCGGATTGAAAACGTCAGCCCACCCGGCGTGTTTTGCCACCCTATGTATAAGTGGGTGCATTGTAGAACATATTCATGAAGAGTGCTAAGTACAATTTATTCCATCCGTGCAAAGAAATGGCCTACATACCCTTGGATGAGGATACCAAGGGGAAGGGGAAGAAGACGGTCATCGATGTACTGTGCAACCTATTAGGGAAACCAGAGGAGACCTTCGGTGAATCTAACGATTGGATCCTTGGGAGCAGGCTCAATATAGACTTTGTATGGACTTTGATCAATAATAAAATAAAATTTTGAAGTTTATCGGTTGTAAGTAAATTTAGAATTTTTAAAAAAATATATAAAATATAAATTTACAAATTTTTTTTTTAATAAATATTTGAATAATGAAATATAAAATATTTATGTAAATTTAAGTTAATTAAATTTTGTGAAAAAAAAAATAGTTTTAGATTCATTACAAAAGAATGATAACTTAAATATGTTGGTACGTACTTGGTAACATAATATAATATCATATTGTAAGATCCCAAACTTATAAAATAATATATATATATATATATATATTAAATCACATTAATATAACATGATTTAAATATTTTATTTTATGTTTTGATTTTAATTAACATCAATAACACATGTAAGGCGAACTTTAATGAGTAGACAAATTAAAGATTTTTGTCTTACATGCTTCATCTTGTGAAATGTAAAGGATAGATGAATCAAAACTTTCGTTTGACATTTGTTTGATGAAACTTGAAGGACAAACGAATCAAAACTTCGCTTAACGAACTTTATAAGACAAATGAAGTAAAAGTTTCATCTAACGCTTCTTTCGAGGAACTTTAAAGGATAAATGAAGTTGAGGTTTTATTTGAAGTTTGTTTCACAAACTATAAAAGACACACAAACTCAAGGTTTCATTTGACGAACTCTAAAGGATAGACAAATTTGAGACTTTGTCTAATGCACTTCTTTCACGAATTTTGATGGACAAATGAGCTTAAGACTTTGTATGACTTGCTTATCTCATGAACCTTAAAGGGTAGACGAGGTTATATTTGACATGTTTGTTTAACACACTCTTGATAATTGATGAAGTCAAGACTTCTTCTAACAAACTCAGCTTTGAAATTTATTTAAATAATATTTATTCTCACTTTCTTTTATGTTTCTTGTTCCTTTTCTTAATTAAAATGGTAAAAGATTTTCACAAGCAAAATTAGATAGATTGTCCATACGTTGAACGATTCTTAATTGTAATTCAAGCCACGTTTCCCAGCCTTTAGTGGAATATGAACGCTCAAAACAACACTATAACTTTCAGGGGCAGGGTTTACCGCTACTAACGTTTCTAAATGGAGTTATGATGATTTCGATAATAAGTCTCATCACTATCACATTTATGATTGTTGTCACCACCACTCACGTTAATCCATCGTTATAGTAATTGGTTAGTCCATTTCATGCACTACAAAAAAATCATTACATAGTAATCAAAGTTAGAGACAAAAACTAATTAGTCACTATATATTTAACTAAATTAGATACTATTTTAGAAATACAGTGTTGTTTAAGTTTTTTTTTTAGGATTAAGGATTTGCCTTTGGCGCAATTTACTGCCGGGAGGGTATTGAAAAATAAGATTGCTACAAAGGACAATTTGGTCAGGCGTGGGGTTAAGGTTGAAAATATCCTTTGTTGTTTATGCAAGGTAAAAGAGGAGAATTTGTATATTTTTTTTTTGGTTGCAGTAGTGTGAAATCTTTGTTATGGGTGGTTAGGATTGCAATCGGTTGATCCTCTTTTCCCTCATTCTCACTTCTTGCAGTTCAATTTGTGTAATGCCCCAAAATCTATCAACTTGATCTTGGTGAATGTGTGTGTTGCGGTGATTAGTGAGATTTGGTGTCATAGGATTAAAATCATCTTTAAAGGTGGAGTGGTGGATCATTCAGAAATTTTTCCATAGCTCAACCGAAGGTTTGGTCTTGGATTTCCTCTAAAATCCTCTCGGTTAGTTTCTCTTATTTAGATTGATGTCTTGATCATTTGGTATGTCTATTCTTGTTTTAGCTTGTTAGTTTATGGTTTAGGAAGGGAGGGGGTGTTGTAGCGATTAGGTGTTTGGATTGTCCCTTTTGGGTAGTTTGTTTGTGTAAGGCTATTATTGTTGGGACAATTGGGTTTAGCGGTTTGTTAGGTTTGCTCTCTTTGTTGGTTTCTTTGCTAGACGGTTTTCGGTTAGGGCATCTTGTTGTTTAGAATAGTATCGTTGGTTGGAGAGTTTTTTTGCTGGCTAATTGTTTTGATACTTTATATAAAGATGGAATTATCTCTGAAATGATTTTTATTTATTTCTTTCTTGTCGATAAAAAAATTATAATATATATATATATATAAATATAAAGAGAGAAAACATTTAAAAAAAAGTAATTAAATGATTGGGAATTTTTTTTACCAACTTTGTCTCATAGGATTGGTTTAATACCAAATTGATGGACTCTTGAGAAAATGTTCTAGAGATTTGCGTTTGATGCGTTTTGATAAAAGATTAGTGAGAAGCAACTTTACACTTATCAACGAAGGAGACTTATATTCTATCTAAGTAAAGTTTTATCAGATAAATGTTACAAATGAAAATGCTTGCATCTATAGTTCGGCAGATGATCACATTAATTTTCACCTTATATTTCAGTGGGAACACTTGCTTTTGATAAAACCTATACATCTCACACCTGGTTTGAACATTGATCAAATATATATAAATTATAATTTACAAATATTATTTAGAAAGGAGTGTCACGTGTTGTGATGCTTATCTTTCACCGATTTTAATATACATATTCTGTTGAAATAAAAAGAAATATGTTGATTTACAATTTTTTAAATAGAATGAGCCAGTACAAATGGTTAAATAATTTATGTATGAAAAGAGTTTAAAGATTTCCGAAATTTAAGATGAATTAAAAAGCCATTTTCATTTCATATAAAAAAATAAAAAAATTCTGATAAAAAATATTAAAGAAAAAACAAAAGAGAAGAACCGTCCTAAGACTATTGGAAGAAGTTATTAATTCAAATTCTATTAGTCAACAATTGAATGTCATCAAATTCTATTTAACATTATTTTCATTTCATTCTTTCATCATCCTTACGTTTTAAATTAGTTATTTTCAAAATCAATATTTTAAATTTTATTATTATCCTTTTTAGCCATTAATAGGATGCAAAGTTAATATAAAGTCAAATATTTAGATGAGGGGATAGAAACATTAGTTAATATTATATATGCAATAGCCAAATGAAGAATTTATTAGTAGAAAGCATTATTATAGCCATGCATAGCCGACCCATAATGGAATTATAGATGACGTTGAAGATGACGTGGCTTATGATAGGTCCCAAGCTCTATTTCCTTTAAAAGTTGTATACATGCATGTAGTCACGTGTTTTTTTCTATATCCCAGACAAAAATTATAAAACCTTTTATTTCAAATAATATATATATATATACATAATATGTTTAAGGTAATCCACAGTAAAATAATTATTAAATAAAAACTAATTTTTAAAATAAATTAATTATTATATTAATTAAATTAAATATTTATTTTTTATTATATATTTTTTAAATTCAAAATAACATTTATGTTTGCTGTTGTTCATATTCTTAAATAAATTGTACTTTTATTAAGGAAAGTTGGAAAGTTGAGAGAATAAATTAAATATTATTATTAACTAATGATAAACTCTTTTTTTAATGTTTTGTGATGCTTCCGCAAGTAGATAGATGCACACTCAACCCTAGAAGAATGTCACATCAATTGCAATTATTTTTTTGGAAGTTTCAAATAGAAGGGAGGAAGTTAACGAAGTTTCCAAACCAAAAATGATACTTTGAAACCGAAAAAAAAATACATATTTGAGAACCTATTATAATAATATAATGATATATATATATATATATCAGTATTTTAAATTAAAAATAAAATAAATATAATTAAAATATTAATTTATTAAGTTGTTAGATAAATGTAATTATTATTTGGAACATTCTTTATATATATAATATTAGTTTATTAAATTAAAAAAATGGAACTATATTTACTATATTATTAATAAAAATGTTTTCTATAATTTATTTTTTATTTTATTTTTAATATTATTTGATTTTATTAATGATATATTTTAATTGATAGTGTATATAGTATAAGAAATAACTTTAATAAAAAAAACTAGTAATGTATTTGAAAAGATAATTAAAAATTAATTTTGAATATTATTTTCATATCATATGTACATAATATAAGTGTGTTATTGTTAGTTTTTTTTTTTTACTTTTAAATAATTATTTATTATGGGTCGAAGATATTATGTGCAAGTAATGAATTTAGAATGAAAGACTTCATTATATCTAAAGAAGATAATTGATATTATAAATATTCTAGAAAATTATAATTAGTTTCTATATTTCAATATATCACACATCTTAGAAGTGAATTAACCATTTATTTAAAATAATGATTATTGTGTTATAATGTTATGTGTTATTTGTAATTTATTATTCTGTTTCAAAATTATATATGGTATTTTAGTTAAAATTCTATGAAGCTTTTAATGTGATTTGCTATGTCCATATTCTATAAGAACAAACACTAATTATCTCTAATAGAACTATGTAAAATATTAGAAATAATCACTCGTCAAAATTGTGGGATTAGTACATTGACTTGTCTTTAAACCAATTAATTTGATTTGACCTAAAACCAATTAATTTGTTGCGAATTTAAACCAACTAATTTCAAATATCTGGCATAGACTTTTAACATTTAATATTTGAAGTGTACTTTTCTCACACTTTTACACACTGACAAAAGTTTTATTTTTCTTTTTTAGTATAAAAAGGTTATTTTTCTTTTAAACATAAATTTGACAGTCATTTTCACTGAAAATTACATTTTCATTATTCAAATCATGCTTACCACAAAGTCAAAAAACGGAACCTACAGGTTCTAAGTCTTCTGTTCAACATCCTAGTGGACACAACGCAGGACACGATGCGATCACAAATCCAAGTTACACGCAATTATGGGTTTAATCGCAATTAAATTACTCATTTAAGTTTTACAGGGAAACTATAATTAATGAGAATGAAACAATGAAGTAATAATATAGTGTTTTCGGATGATATGGCATATCTTATACTTGTTTTCATGATAAGATATGGCGTATGAGGAATTATGTTCGTTTTTAAGATAAGATTGAGGTTATTAGGGTTATTTTGGTTATTAAAGATTTAACTTGTCTAGTGGATAATTCGTCTAAAGCTTTAATAAAGATTGATATGGTTGATTTAAATGTGCTCAAGTTTTTTTGTATTAACATTCGTATTGGTAAAGTTCTACGTCCTCTTCGTGTTAGATGAGAGTTTCTTTCACCAGGCTGGGTTAAAATTAACACTGATGAGGTTGTTAGGGGATATCTTGGTCTTGCTACTTGCAGAGGTATTTTTCGTGGGAGTATGGAGGAGTTTATTAGAGCTTTTTTTGCGTTTCTTGAAGTTCAGATTGCTCTGGTTGCTGAGTTTTATGGGGTTATACATGTTATGGAGGAAACTCGAAAGATGGGACTTTCTAATGTTTGGCTGGAATGTGATTTTGCTTTGGTTTGTGTTGCGTTTACTGCTAGGACAAATGTTCCTTGGATGCTTCGTAATCGATGGAATGTTTGTCTTAATTACTGTGGAAAAATTAGGTTTACGGATACTCATATTTTTCGTAAATGAAATTAAATGCGTGTTGTGATAAGTTGGCTAATTTAAGATTTTTTCATAGAGAATCTTTTCTTTAGTGTAATAGGCTTCCACCTTGTCTGTTCTTAGAATTCTTTATGAATAGGTATAGTCTACCTATGTATTGTTTTTGTTAACATATGAGTTTTGGTCTAGTCCCCGTATTTTTGTATTTTCTTTCTTTTTTCTTTTGTTTAATAATATTTTTTTATGTGATAGTAAATTATTGTTGTTGCTTGAAGTGTCAGTCTAACTGAGATCTTAGCTGAAATCTTAAGTTGCATATTAATAACATAAAAAAATTTATTTTAAAAAATATAATGTTTTAATAATCGAAAAGGAGTATATGAGTGAGTAATGATAAAAAAAGCAAATGGTTGCAAAATATAGTGATCTGCATGGTGGCGCCTTCAAAATCACGAGGCTTTCATTGTGGGTCCTTCTTGTGCCGCCGCCATTTGCTGATAATGGGAACAGATAAAGGAAAGCTATGAAAGACAGCTGCGTGTGGTTTCAGGATGTGGGACAGATTCAAACACGCAAGAAGAGGTAAAGCAAAATTTTGGCAATTGAATGCAAGATATATTCAGTTACCTTTTGACTGAAAAAAAAAAAAAAAAACTCCTGTGAGAAATGCCTGAAGTTTGGTTTCTTCGAAATTCCCAAAAGAGCAATAGTTCACTGTGGAAGAAGAAATGTTGAAGCATATCTGTTATCCGATTGTGGACTCATCTGAAGAAAACATAACCAACGACGAATCTTACGTATATTCATACATAATTGTTTAAATCAATTTATTTATAACATCAGTTAACTTAATTCTATAAATAATAACAATAATAAATAATTATTTTTAGCTAAATAATTTTTCTTTTTCTTTTTAATTTTTCTTTTGCTATCACTCCCTCAATTTCGTTAATTATACAATAAAATATTGAAGATTCCACATCGACTAGAAATAAGAGTGCAAACCTCATTTTATGATCTGGTTTTATAGATTTTAGTTAGGCTTAAAGTTTACTTCTTAATATGATATTAGAGTCATTTAAAGTCTATCCTAGCAAGTGTTTGTTGGGCCTATAGTGCCACTTGCTATTGGGTCGTTATCGAACCACTCATAATATGTTGTCCCACGCACGAGTGAGGGGTGTGTTGGAAATAAGAATATTTCATTGTATATAAGTGAATGCAAACCTCACTTCATAAACCAGTTTTATGGGATTGAATTAGACTTAAAGTTCACTTTATAATAGAAAATAAGTTATTTGAGTACAAATAAATAAGAAATAAAACTGATGTGTTAATGAGCAATTGGGTTTATCAAAAATGAATTTTTTTTATTCTAATACCTTCTTAGTACAGGAATAAAAACATACAGCCAGGAATACGATTTTCTTGGAAATTAAACATATCTATAAAAAAATCAGATTACAGATATCAAAACACATGGTTCATTTATTTAAATGTGTAACGGATAATTGTAAGAATCGAAAATTGCTGAAGGCAACACCAACATTTAAAATATTTAATTGACACTTGTATTTGTTAAAAAGAACAGGGACAAAAAGACAACAGAGAGAAACATGTGAGTTAAAAGTGAAGAAAATTCAAACACTTCGAAAAACAAAATAATAATTCTAAGCAAATATACTTGAGTAGTGTATTTTTTTAAGAGATTAGTGTAATTCACTTTGTTAATTATTGATATAGGAAAAACAAAATTATCACGTATTTGGATAAATTGTTTCATTGACACGGTTTTATTAAAGAAAATGTGTCAGAAACACACAACTTCATTTAAGAATTAATTTAAAAATAAAATTCATAAAGATTTATTTAATACAATTAGTTTATTCATCAATTACCCAAATTTAAGCCTTGAGGAAATGGCGGTGGTTGGGCAACTACTTAACTACATTACACATGAAAGAAAGTTGGCACAGTCTATGAAACCCTTTAAATTAATAAATAATTTTTAGTCCTTATTTAAGTAAAGTCATTTTAATGTTGAAAAATGTTAGTAAAGAGTTAAGGTAATAAAAATATTTTATTTTTATTAAAGCTTGATAGAGTGCATTACGATTTTAGTTCCTGTAGAGAAAATGAATGATATGATCATATGATCCTTGAAGAAAGAATGTCGCTATGAGGGTTTGTTAATATAACATGTTAAATATACTTTATTGCCAATTCTTCTTTACATATATAAACACATATAAATTATAATATAATACAAAATTAAAACTATATAATAATATCTTATGGACAAAAAATTTAATCGTTATTTAACAAAAGAATCTAAAATTTATTATTCATGTCAAAAACCTGAAATGATGAAAATGATTGTGGATGGTTTTTTTCTGCTCTAACTCTGGGATAAACTTTTTTTCTTTTGAAAGTCCCATTATGAAAAACGTTTTCCATCTTGGAGCACTTCATTTTGGAATGTGTTTTTTCGGCTTATGGGTTTTCAATTTTGAAATTCATTCTCAGAACTCAATTTCTGAAAACACCCTCGTTATTTGAAATAAAATAAAACGGGTAATTCGGGATTTCAAAAAGTAATGAGGTGCAGGAAGAAGAATGAGAGGTGCAGGAAGAAAGCTCCTATGTTTTAAAGTAAAGGAACACATTAACAAGGCTGCTTCTTCCTGCAACTCCATACCTTCTTTTCTCACCTTCATAGATTTTCGTATTTCCAAAAATGTCCCTATGTAATATTCTGGATTACATAATCTGGAAGTCATTTTTAAAATTTGTAATTAGCTTCCGGATTATGTAATGTGGAAGTCTTTTTTCAGATGCATGATTACTTTCTAGATTACATAATCTGAAAGTCTTTTTTAACGTCCGGATTATGTAATCTAGAAGTCTTTTTTCAAATGCGTTTCCAGATTATATAATCCGGAATATTTTCATATTGTGTATGTATGGAGGTGCTGAAGAAGATATAGATGTGCAGGAAGAAACAGTCCATTAACAATGGAGTGGACTAGTACAACTAAGCCTAATTGACCAAAAAAATAAAATTTCCAACATTCCATTAAATTATAAGTACTTCAGTTTATATAAACAACATTTAAATATAAGAATATTTTATACTTTATATACTTATTTATTAAATTATATACAATATATTATAATGCGCACGTGTTGCATTTAATCATTTATTAGATAACAGTTTAAGATAAATCTTAATTTTAATTGAAAAGTTATCATAATTCAATAAAAATTAAGCATTTACAAATATAAATAAATGTGCACTAACGTATGACATCATTACTAATATTAATACTTTTTTAATAATATTAACTTATATAAGTAAAATAAAATTATAGTAAAAATATAAAATATACAAAATATATGTGAAATAATAAAAACAATTATGTTTAATAATTATAATATATTGTGTTATTGGTCCAATAAATCATCTACTTTCAGAAATATAGTGGAGATAAATGTTATAAGTTGTAATAATTTACTTTCACTATAAAAAAAATTAAGTATACAAATTAAACGTCATTACAATTGGAAGCTATTGGAGGTACTATATTTTAAATATGATTATTTTTAATTATCTAAAACAAATTAAAAATACATTTTATTTAAAATATAATAATTTAGAAACAAATATTAAAATAAAGATTAATAAGCAAGGCTCAACAATTTATCGAAGAAATTGATTAATGATTTAAGATTTCTTTTAAAGGTATAATGAATTCTGTTAGATGAAAAAAATATCATTAAAAATTAGCTAAATTATATTAAGTATCAATGATTTTAAACAGAATTGAAATATAAAGTATAGAATATATGTGAGTAGTTGTTTGGAAGAGTAATTGTTTGATGGATAGTTACATTTTAAAGAATAAATGAATAGTTATGGATGTAAATGTTATTTGTAAATTAGTGTATGAGAAATAACTCTCAGATATACATAAATAATGTACTTTTTTTTTTAATTGTGTAAAAGTTAGAGATAATTATATATATATATATATATATATATATATATATATATATATATTTGTCATACTTTACTTTGAGACTTTAAAATTAAAAATTATTTTATATTTTCCATAATTTGTTTTTGCTTATGAACTTATTAATTTATATTTTAAATTTTAATTCGATCGAAGTAGAGATCTCAAATACATCTAGACGTTTTCTTTTAAAATTCTTTACATTTTTAAAATTAATTTTGATCATTTAAGAAATTATTTAAAATATTAATTAGAATATTTAAAACATACAAGTCATATTAAAAAATAGCTGGTTATTAAAGTCAACATAAAACTACTTACATAAAATTCTATATATTTTTATATATCTAAATTGAAAGTTTTAAAATTTATTTAATTTTGAATTAGATAGTTTAAATTGTTTAATTTTAAACAATACTATATTAAAATTTAAATGAATTTGTAATGTTATTGCAGAAGAGTCTTTTAATTATGATTATTTAGATATTTTCTTATAGTTTTGAAATCCTTGTAAATACATCTAGTATTAGAAAAAACATATTTTTTATAACGGTTTGAACTATCGTAATTACTGACAATAAAGATGACAATTATTTTCTTAATTATTATTGTTTAACAGGAAAAAGTAATAAATATTATTTTTAAATTATTAATGGTGGACTCTAATCATCAAACTGATGAACGAGAAATTCAGAATCTTTAAGGGAGAAGTGACAGAAAAGAAAGATAGAAATTTTAGAGAGATGATAGTTTTTTTAAAATGAAATCTCAATGACTAAATTTTCTATTAAAAAAAAATGCAGCAGAAATCGTTTCAGTCATAAAAAAGCATTAATCACTATATCACATAAGTTCTTTAGTTATATTATGATTTTTATTATACTTATTATATTATTCCTAATATAATTTATACTTATTATTATTAATAATAATTATAATAAATATAATTATATTAATAATAATAATATAAATAATAATAATAATATAAATTATAATAATAATAATAATATAAATTATAATAATAATAATAATATAAATTATAATAATAATAATAATATAAATTATATTAATAATAATAATAATATAAATTATATTAATAATAATAATATAAATAATAATAATAATATAAATGATATTATTAATAATAATTATATTAATAATAATAATTATATGAATAATAATAATTATATTAAAATAATAATTATATTAATAATTATTATTATAATAGTAATTATAATTATATTAATAATTATTATTATAATAGTAATTATTATTATGTTAATAATTATTATTATTATGTTAATAATTATTATTATTATGTTAATTATTATTATTATTATATTCATATTATTAAAAAAAAAAGAACTCTAAAAAAAGTGTTCACGGTGTTTTAAAAGAGTTCACCGGGGATCTCGTCGGAAATTTGATAGCGGCTGCGATTAACTAAGGGAAGAAGACAGAGGAAGATCCATATTGGATCCTAGCCAGAGAGAGTTGTTGACTTCTTCTAATGACTTATTTTTGGGAAATCGCATGAAACATGTAAATTCGTTACTGCAGAGATTCAGGTGAGTGGGGGCCACCTTTCGGCTCAGGTTCCAAGAGGTAAGTGATAACTGATCCTCGCCGTTAAATTTATCAATCAAATGTTTAAATTAAATTAGTTATCGGCTCAGATCTCTCTCTCTCTCTTCTTCTTTTTCTTAATTGGAGGAAAAAGAAAAAATATGATTGGGTTACACAAACTCCCTTAATAGTGTGTTAAAAGTAAAACCTAACTATATAGTGGATTGAAAGTGAGAATAGTACACAATAACGAAACCAAGAACTGCATGACATAAAACAAAAAATGATAGTATACTAAATAAAACAAAGCAAATTTTACAAGGAAGAGGGTATATATATATTAATTATTAATTTTGCAGTTGGTTGAGATGAGCTAGTGAACAACAACTTAATGACATAAGAAAACTGGTATGCAAACAGTTTCACATTCTCACTGTATTTCTTCAAGTTCTTGGTCTTGGGCTTCCAAGTCTGTGGTGTGATGAGGCTGTGGAGTGGTGTCTTGTTGGTATAGAAAGAGTTTCACATTCTCACTGTATTTCTTCAAGTTCTTGGTCCTGGGCTTCCAAGTCTTTGATGTGATTTGTGTCTTGTTGATCTTTTCGGAGAAAATGAATGATATGATCCTTGAAGAAGAAGCATGCAAAGAGAATTAATTATTTAAAAAATAAATAGAGAATTGTGGAGAGTTTCAAGTTATACGTCTGTCTTGTCCACATGTAATTGTTGTTTGCTCATTTTTTTCATTTACAGTTAACGACATTTATCGTCCAAGTGTACTGTCTCCACAATATTTTCAAGCTTATGAGATCTAATTTAATCCATGAAATAGATGATTCAATTCTAAATAAACAAAAAAAATGTTCATATTGCAGAACCGAAGGTCACAATAGAAACAATTGTCCGCACAAACAAACTTGATAATAAAATTCAATTTTAAGTTTGATTATTAATTTACTCATTTTCTTTACCTAAGTATTTATTCCTTTATAAAATTTTTTTTTATCAAATTAATTTCAAATATTACATAACTTATAATTTTAATTATAATTGAATAATTATAATATATATTTATTTATTTAAAAACAATAAATTTTTTTTAAAAATATGACGTGAACAAAGTCGTGTCAACTTGACACGATTTCAGGTTGATGTGGCAGAAGTCGTGCCAAGTTGACACGACTTCTACACATGACTTGCCCTATATTTGTAATGTTTTTTTTACAGTGATCTCATTTTGGTAAAAAAAAAAACAAAACCATGATGATAAAAAACCGTTGCATTGATATATTGTGGAAAATTTTAGGACATTTTGACAGCAAAAGAAGTGATTTAGGACTTGATTTCATAATTATTGTCCTATTCAGTATGTTTTATCCAATATATCCTGCTTAAAGCATGTTTGCAGTGGAACTGGGCTTTTCTGAATTGAATCCTTTCCAACATGAGCAAGAAAAGTTAAATTGATCAATGAACGAGTTACATAAAACTTTACAATACTATTCTGAATTACATATCCCACTTTTTCCATGAACAGTACTGTGTTAATTACTCTACCTTCTATAGAAGATCAAAGTAAAAGTAAAATATATGGAACTTAAATCGGACTCCAACAGACATAAAAAACAAATAGAGAAAATAAAGTCTGCATAATATGAGCACAAGCATAAAGCCAAAAACACAACTCAAAACCTACATATTCATGAACCCATAAGTTGGGGATTAATCTAACTCCAAATCCTACTTGATCCATGAACAGTACTATTTTATCATAATTAATCCAACTTGTATAAAGAATCAGAGTAAAAGTAAAATAGTCTGGTTTATTTTACAGGTAATAACCCCATGAAATGAGGATTAATCTAACGAGTAACTATTAGGAACAAGAGAAAGCACTACAGGCACAAATAGGGAAAATTAAGAGTACATAATAAGAACATAAGCATAAAGCCAGAAACACAACTCAAAACCTATATATCTCGGATGCTACACCTGGGATTCCTGAGATTGCGGTTCTGTATTTGGCATCTCAACAATACTTGGAGGTGTTCCAGGGAGCAGCTGGGTGATGCAGTTGAAGGATAAAAGGAGCAGTTGAGTGAGGAAGTCAAAGTACAAGAAATTGACTATTAGTAAAAGAAGGAAGTTAATGACAGAGAAGCACAAAAGCTGAGGAATGAGAATCCAGAGCAGTGTTTGACATACAAGTATCCCAGAGAAATGAAATGTTATGGTGGTGATTGGCTTGTTGATGTCAGCTGCAGATGCAAGAACATGGGAAAAGATTGCAGTGAAGAGAAGGAAGAGGGTTGATTGGTGGAAAGGATTGGTGTTGAAGGCTTCATACTTGATTCCAATACAAGTTAACTGAAATGCCATAAGAGCAAGGTATGCTTTGTTGCTTTTCATGGTAAGATCAGAGTTGAAGGGGGCAAGAAAGATAATTGGTTGTAGTTCGGAGACTGAAGAATCTACTATAAATAGTCACTAAGGTTGCATTTGTATCCAAGGATGGATTTTGAGATGACTAAGATAAAACACACAAATCTACTATATATAGGATCCACTGTCAGTAGCAACCCACTGTTGGACCCACCGACCTAAGTTGTGTTTGCACGCAGGAAGAGAGGGAATGAATATTCAATGATTTGTGAAAGTATGAAAGTCTGAAGAGATTAATATATTTAGAGTGGGGGTAGGTAGGTTAGACTACTGTGAGAAAAGTGTGTTCGCACACACAGGAAATTTTTAATGATTTGTCAAAGTATGAAAGTCCGAAGAGATTAATATATTTAGATTGGAAGAGATTAATATATTTAGATTGGGACGGTAGGTTAGAGTAACAAGAGAAAAGTTTATTAAAATTTACTATTAATGTTATAGTTATGGTTATGAGAGAATTTTTTTTATTTTTTTTTAAATATAAGTTTATAAATTTATTTTTATTTTTAAAAATATTTGAATAATGAAAATATTTTTTTTTTTTATAGATTTGAGTTATTACAAATTTTTTTATGTTAAATAAATTCTTTTTACAAGAGATATGAATTATTTATTATTGTCAAAAATTCTCATAAAAATAAATTTTTATTTAATTGTAATATTAAAAATTGTAAAAAATATTGGAAAAATAATTTAAAATAAGTAAAATATCTATTAAAAATATTTACTTTTAAAAAATATAACCTTAATATTTAAAAAATATAAATTAAATATTATTATATAAAAATAAATAATATTTAAGTATTCATTATTATAAAAATTTAATTAAAAGTCATTTTTATTTCAAATTTAAATAACAATAATATTTTATATTTTTTTTATAATCAACATTATTATTGCGTAAATTTATGTTTTTATTATAATAATATATTCATTATTATTAATTGTTAATATTTATTTTTATTTATTAAATTTTATTATTATTATTTAATATTACTTTATTATATTATATTATATTATATTATATAATCAATTTATATATATATATATAATCAATTATAATTTTTATATATACAATAATAAATTAATTAATATATTTTAAATTTAAATTATAAATTAAAATACATTTACTATTAAAAGGAATTAATAACAACCTTCACTATATGCTCGATTTATTTGAAGGGCCAAAAAAAAAATTATCATTACTGAGTTGGTTTTCGTCTAAAATCTCAGATCTCAGTCTATATATATGAGGAATACTTTTAAACACTTCTACTCATTTATGTGCTTTATTTTTTCACAATTTGATTATACTACAAACACACTTCTTTCTTGAAAAGCACTTTATGCAAAGTGAGGTTTAATTTGCACGACTTCTTCTCAAATTTGTCACATCTTAAAAGAAAAAAATAATCATTATGCTAACATATACTCATAAAATATTTGGCCATTTTGCTTTCAGTTTCAAAGTTTCTTGGTAATTACTTCCAATTACTTTTTTTTATTATATAACCGCACCCAATTTCATGCAAAAGACGAAAATGTCCATAAATGAAATGGGTATATATAAAAGTATTTTTTGGACTCCTTTATTCAGAATATGTTTTGAATTTTTTTTAGCATAATTTTTTTTATTACGGATTTCTTAATGAATTTTAATTTTTGTTTTTGGATTTTAATTTTTAGAATATAATAATCTCTTTGTAACACCCCATAATTTATATATAACTATTACAATAAAAGTTCTACCAATTTCTATACAAACTTGAAGTTTTTCAAAACATTCCTAATACATGATTAGGATTTATAGAAATACAAATATTTACATATCCACGGCTCAAAATAAAACTCTGTAACCTCTAAGGCTCTCATGCACCTGTATGGTTATCTGCTCGTGTACACAGTACAATCATCGCAGTTCAAACACAGCAAGAAAAGCAAGGGTATGCTACTGAAAATAGAATTTTATAATATACACACTTAAATCCAAAGAGAAAACCAAATTACATGATCAATTTATCAAATTATTCAATTTTCTTCAAATCTCAACAATAAAACAATCACATAGATCTCACAACTACACATCCAGAATATTCAACAAACAACGTCTTCCGGAAGACCCGTATTAAGTAAGTCCTACCAGACACTAACACCTGATCCAAAGATTACCAGCGAATCCAACAGAAAGGATCAGGGTAAGTTCAATACAACCCAACCCGTGCATCTCATATGTCACGGTGTGCATGAACTCCCCCATCAGCTTCTCACCACCTGATATCTTAGTCTATGTGACTTAGATCATCAGTGAAGCTCGGAGATCTCTGTTACCACATAGGCATCAATACTTAATACACAACAAACATCAGTCCATACATTATCCCGACATCAATACTTAATACACAACGAACATCAATCCATACATTATCCCAAATGTATGAATTCAATTCCATACCATTTCGTCATACAATATCATTCAAAAAGTGATCCAAAATAATCAAAAGTCTATTTGACATAAAAAAAAAATAACACTTTAATACTAAATCATCAAAACCAAATATTTCCACAAATTTAAATCATATATAAACAAACAACCCAATATATATAAACACACACCATCCCTGCAAGAGAAATTGAATATTGGGACCACGTCCCTTCCACATCCAGATCTTCTAGCCTAGGGTTCTATTAAAAATTAAATTTAGCTTCCTTTACCTTAATTGTTTGCTTTCCAAGCAACTTCTAAAATTTTATTCCCCACAGTCTGGATAAGCTTCAAGATTTACGGGCCTAATGCAAGTTATTTAAACAGAACAAAAATTCAGTATATAATAGAATAAGTTGAGAGGATTAAACTTCTCAACTGACCCCACAAATATTGATGACTAAATCCTAAGGAAAAACAGCGAATAAAGGATATTTAGAGTAAAAATGAACTTACTCTGTTTGAAAATCTGATATGGTAAAAATGTTCCTTAACTCCTCTGTTAGAGCGTGGTATGATCAGATTCTAAAATAGATGAGGTATGAAGTGAGAAATTAAGAGAGAAGGGAGAGGAGAGAAGTTGGTAGAGAGAGAAGTGATTTGGAAGAAAGAAAAATGTGGGGAACGTTGTTTTTGTTTTTTTTAAAAAGTGTCGTTACATTATCTCCAACTACAAAAATTTTCGTCATCGAAAATGAACTTACCAAGAAAGAGATTAGGGTATGATGCTCGTATCACCTCTTCAATTTTCCAAGTGGAATCTCCAGAGGTGAGATCCCACATTACTTCCACCATGAGAATACTTCTTCCACGAAGTTGTTTCACTTGTGAATCTAAAATTCTGATTGGCTTCACTTCAAATGAAAAAATTTCTTTGACCTGGATGGAGTTAGACTCTAGAATGTGACTAGGATCAGGCACATACTTTCTGAGTTGGGATACATGGAAAATATTGTGAATGTTAGCTAAAGGAGGAGGTAAAGCAATTTCATAAGCCATGGGGCCTATTCTCCGGAGAATTTGATAAGGTCCTATGAACTTAGGAGTCAATTTCTTGGATTTCAGTGCTCTTCCTACACCAGTGAACGGTGTAACTCTCAAAAAGACATGCTCACCCGTAGAGAATTCTAAAGGTCTTCTTCTTTGATCTGCATAAGATTTTTGCCTGCTGAGAGATGTTTTCAATATTTCCTGAATCATTTTGACTTTCTCATTGATTTGTTGTATTAATTCTGGTCCAATTAACACACTCTCACCATCCTGAAACCAGCACAAAGGTTTCCTGCACTTTCTTCCATACAATGCCTCGAAAGGAGCCATTCCTATGCTAGCTTGGTAACTGTTATTGTTAGTGAACTCTACCAAAGGTAGAATTTCATCCCAACTGCCCAAATGATCTAATACACAAGTCCTAAGCAAATCCTCTAAGGACCTGATAGTTCTCTCTGATTGTCCATCAGTCTGAGGATGGTATGCTGAACTAAGTCTGAGTTTAGTCCCCAAAGCTTCTTGAAGTGTTTGCCAGAATCTGGAGGTGAATCTGGGATCTCTATCTGAACTATGCTGGAGGGTACACCATGCAATCTGACTATTTCATCTATGTAAATCTGGGCAAACTTCCGCATAGAGATTCTCAGGTCTATAGGTAGGAAGTGTGCCGTCTTTGTCAGCCTGTCCACTATGACCCAAACAGAGTCATGCTTCCGCAAAGTACGTGGTAAGTGGGTAACAAAATCCATTGAGATACTGTCTCACTTCCACACTGGAATGTCTAACTGAGTTAACATGCCTCCAGGCCGTTGATGTTCAATCTTTGATTTCTGACAAGTTAGGCAAGCAGCTACAAACTTAGATACATCATTCTTCATGCCATGCCACCAATAAGACTTCTTGAGATCTTGATACATCTTGGTCATTCCTGGATGTAAACTGAGTTTGCTTTTATGACCTTCAGATACCACTGTTTGCTTTAGTTCATTATCTTCTGGTATACATATTCTATTTTTGAATCTCAAAATACCATACACTCCTAAAGAAAAGTCTTTAGCTTTGTCAGTATTTAATAAGCCCATGAAGTTCTTCAATTTTGAATCTTCCAACTGCTTCTCCTTCACCTTCTCCAGAAATTCATTAGTTATAACAAGTGTATTACAACTAATGCAATTTGATGACATGGAAACCTCCAAATTCATACTCCTGAAATCTTCAATCAATGCCAGCTCTCTAATCATAAGCGACGACATTTGTATCTTTTTACGACTCAACGCATCTGCAACAAGATTTGTCTTCCCAGGATGATATATTAGCTGGAAATCATAGTCTATTAAAAATTCAATCCATCTCCTCTGCCTCATATTTAACTCCTTCTAATCAAACAAATACTTCAAGCTTTTATGATCACTGAACACATTAAAACTAACTCCGTAAAGAAAATGTCTCCATATTTTTAAAGCAAAGACAACTGCTGCCAATTCTAGATCATGAGTTGGACAATTTCTTTCATGCACTTTTAACTGACGAGAAGCGTAGGCAACAACTTTCTTATTCTGCATCAGAACACAACTCAATCCCTGATAGGAAGCATCACAAAAAACTTCAAAAGACTGATTGGTATCAGGGATTGTCAATACATGAGCATTAGTCAACCTTCTTTTCAACCCTTCAAAACTTCTCTCACATTGTTCAGTCCATGCAAAAGGATGATCCTTTCTAGTCAATTGGGTCAAAGGAGCCACTATTTTAGAAAAACCTTCTATAAATCTCCTGTAATATCCTGCTAACTCGACAAAGCTTCTAATTTCAGTAACTGTTTTAGGACGTTCCCACTAAAGTACAACCTCCACTTTAGAAGGATCTACTGATATTCCTTGTGCAGAGATGACATGTCCTAAAAATTGTATTTCTGACATCCAGAAGTCACATTTTGAAAGTTTAGCATATAACTGTTTTTCTCTCAAAATGTTCAGGACGGTTCTAAGATGTTCTGCATGTTCTTCCCTTGTACGAGAATAGATCAAGATGTCATCTATGAACACTACCACAAACTTATCAAGAAAAGGTCTGAATATCCGATTCATATAATCCATGAAAATAGCTAGAGCATTAGTCACCCCAAATGGCATAACCAGAAATTCATAGTGACCATACCTTGATCTAAAAGCAGTCTTCTGAACATCTTCCACTTTCACTGAAATTTGGTATAATCCATGAAAATAGCTGGAGCATTAGTCACCCCAAATGGCATAACCAGAAATTCCTAGTGACCATACCTTGATCTAAAAGTAGTCTTCTGAACATCTTCCACTTTCACTGAAATTTGGTGATTTGGTGATAACCTGAGCGTAGATCTATCTTAGAAAAGACAATTGCCCCATGCAACTGATCCATCAAGTCATCAATTCTAGGAAGAGGATATTTATTCTTTATTGTTAACTTGTTTAATTGTTTGTAATCTATGCATAGACGTGACGAACCATCTTTCTTCTTCACTAATAGCACTGGAGCTCCCCATGGAGAAACACTAGGTCGAATGAATTGTTTCTCTAATAAGTCTTCTAGTTGTTTCTTCAATTCAGCTAACTCTACTGGTGCCATTCGGTATGGAGAAATTGACACGGGGCCGGCTCCGGGAGTCAAGTCTATTGCAAACTCTATCTCTCTTTTAGGTGGAAGTCCAGGAATCTCATCAGGAAATACATCCATAAACTCCTGAACTACAAACATATATTTTTGTACTTTATCAGTAACTATAGAACAAGCCAAGAGCATAAAATATTCTGCACCTTCTCGTATCTCTCTCTCAAACTGATGAGCTGAGATAACCTGCATTCCTTCTAATTTAGGGAAAATTAACTTCTTCCGACCACAATCTATAAGGATATGATTAGCAGACAACCAATCCATTCCCAATATAACCTCCAAATCTTTTAGAGGTATACAAATCATGTTGATCGTGTATCTATGCCCATCTATAATTACTGGACACTCAACACACATGGAAGAAGTTACTATAATACCTTTTGTTGGTGTAGATACCACCAACTCAAATTCTAATTCTTGGACTGACAACTTAAGCTTCTTAGCACAATCAAAAGATATAAAAGAATGGGTTGCCCCAAAATCAAACAATACAAATAACTGTGTTTCAAGGATAGAACAAATACCTCTTACAAGGCTATCAGACTGTGAAGCTTCAGCTCCACTAATAGCAAAAACTCTGCCAGCAGCTTTGGGTTTTTGATTACTATTTTGTTGTACTTGTTGCACTCCGCCAGAATTTGGAGCTCCCAATTGGACACGACAGTCTTTTGTTGCATGACCATACCTGTGACATCTATCACATGTCACATTTGACACTGGATGAGGGAAAAATCTAACAACATGTGGCCCACCACATCTAAAACATTTGAAACTAGATGGTGATTGAGAACTGGGTCTTCCACTGCTATAAGATTGAGGTTTGAAATAAGGTTTCTTTCTATCTTCATATTTAGGCATACTTTTATAAGGTCCTCCCACTTGAGGCTTAGCAAATCTGGTACTATTTTTCAAACTCTCCACTACTTTTGCTTTCTCCACTAGAGCAGGGAAATCTCTAATAGACATAGGAATCACTACTTCTTTAAGTTTTTGCTTCAACCCAAACTCAAATTTTCTTCATCTCCAAGCCTCAGTCATGGTCTAGGTGTAGAATCTAGCTAGGTGTTTGAACCTAGTAGCATATTCAGTGACTGAAAGATTTTCTTGTTCCAGCTGCATGAATTCAATTTCTTTTGCATACCTGACACTATCAGGAAAATACTCCTCCAGGAATCTTACTTTGAAGTTCTCCCAAGTGGCATCTTCTCCTTTGTCTTCCATCATTTGCTTCATGCCTATCCACCAAAATTCAGCTTCTTCAGTTAGTACATAAATGACATAGGATAACTTTCTCTCTTCAGGGCATTGAGTAGCTTCAAAGATTCTTTCTATGTCTCTCACCCACTGGTCTGCTCCATCTGGATTTACCTTGCCATTAAATCTGGGTGGATTGTGTCTCAGAAAATCCTCCAGACTAAAAGTATGGGGTTGTTGGTGAAGCTGAGATGCTTCTACTGCTAATCTAGCTGTTTCTAATTGATGAAGGGCGGCCTGATGTTGTTGTGCCATAGTAGCACTTTGTTGTTGCAAGGTTGTTGCCATATCTCTATTACCCGAGCTAAGTTGGGTATATCTACTGGTGGAGGAGGAGTAGGTGGTCTACGTGCCATTTACTAAGCACATAAAGAATTGGATTAGAAATTACTAAAAATTTCCAGCTACATCTTTAAGACAAATTAACTTAAAATAAATAATCACACAAAATAGATACAAAACTAATCAAGACTTATCTCTAAAATGTATTCTAGCTACTTAGAATTAAGATAGAAAATAATCTTGATCTAGTCATGAGTGTGCACCCTCACTACTCTATCAAGATTTTTTTTCATTCTTAATACTTTCATCTTTATTCATAACAATTAACTTGACTCGAAAACAAACAAAATTTCAAGAAAAACAACTTTGTCAAACATCTTATTAGAAACTTTTAACTAAGTCTTGACGCTAGACTTAAACAAAAATCTACACGCAGGAGAAACAAAATAAACCCAATACCCTAAGGTTATCTGATGAGCATATATTTATTCACACTCACTAGCCTTTTTCATAGATTATTGGACTATAATAATAAATAAATCCATTGTTTTAATTAATATTCTTATAATTGGGTTTATTTGGGCCTTAACTATTATTATTGTTAATTTTGTGTTTTTAGAGTAAATTATCCAGAGGAAGCATCTACCTTTGTGAATGGGCCAAATATGCAAAAGTCCAAGTTGCTTCTTGAACCAAAACAGAAAACAAATTCTAAGGAGAAGAAAGAGAAAATAAAATCTACAATATCTCAGAAACAGAATTGGAAACAAATCTTCTGCAAAATACAAGAATTCTGGAAAGATAGAAACTTGGAAACGGTTAACAAAATATAAACTACAATATTCTCTCAAGATCCTTGGAGCAGAAAAGCCTATAAAAGGACACAAGCATCAAGGAGAAGAGGGAGAGTTTCATAGGGTTTTCTTAGTTTATTTTCTTCTTAGTAATTCTTTTGTTTTGCCTCCGCATGGAAGGCTAAACCTTTTTGGTTGATTCTTTTGTAATTCTCCATTGAGTTCTGAGGTTTTGTTCAATAAAAGTTTCGATTTTTAATTCTCTATAGCAGTTGTTTTTATTGTCTAATTTCCTGGAAAACTGGTTTTTGTGAGAGGTTGTACTTAAACGCATGATTGAGAGTCTTCCTTATCTTGAACTTTGGTTTCTTAGTTAGTTCGCATTGTTCTAATTAATTTCTTGGGCGCATGATTCAAGGGAGAGGAGGTAAGCATTCCCATGGAGTATACGCATGGAACAAAGTGGGTATTGATTAAACCAGTAGACGCATGCTTTACTGATGAGTTTCAGTTGAATCAGATCGGCGCATGTTTAATCTGGTTTAGCTCTGTTGGAGGATTGAGAAAAGATTAATCTTTAGAGAACCTGTGAAGAATTCAATGGTGGAAGAACTTGGGATCAACCGCTTTTTATTTGTTATTTTCATTTTTTTTATATTTTCTGCACAACTATCTCAAACCCCCTTTTTATCTTTATTGTTATTGCTAACTTTTATTGTCTGCAGATAGATTTTAAACCCTGATCAACTGATTTTTCTATTGGATTCGTTGGGAGACGACTTGAGGATATTTGTCCACAATTATACTATCATCTCTCTAGTGTTAGACAAGTCTACGCTAGAATCATATTAATTTGACAGGAAAACGACAGCTATCATTATCATAAGGATGAACCGCTCTGATACCATTTAATGTAACACCCCATAATTTACATATAACTATTACAATAAAAGTTTTACCAGTTTCAATACAAACTTGGAGTTTTTCAAAACATTTCTAATACATGATTAGGATTTATAGAAATACAAATATTTACATATCCACAGCTCAAAATAAAACTTGGTAACCTCTAAGGCTCTCCTGCACCTATATGGTCATCTGCTCGTGTACATAGTACAGCCATCACAGTTCAAACACAGCAAGAAAAGCAAGGGTAAACTACTGAAAATAGAA
Source organism: Phaseolus vulgaris (assembly GCF_051622355.1). NCBI lineage: Eukaryota > Viridiplantae > Streptophyta > Magnoliopsida > Fabales > Fabaceae > Phaseolus > Phaseolus vulgaris. The sequence continues at coordinate 23,834,465 of NC_143503.1, forward strand.
TTTTATAATATACACACTTAAATCCAAAGAGAAAACCAAATTACATTATCTATTTATCAAATTATTCAATTTTCTTCAAATCTCAACAATAAAACAATCACATAGATCTCACATGGATTTACACATCCAGAATGTTCAACAAACAACGTCTTTCGGAAGACCCGTATTAAGTAAGTCCTACCAGAGACTAACACCTGATCCAAAGATTACCAGCGAATCCAACAGAAAGGATCAGGGTAAGTTCAATACAACCCAAGTCGTGCATCTCATATGTCACGGTGTGCATGAACTCCCCCATCAGTTTCTCACCACCTGATATCTTAGTCTATGTGACTTAGATCATTAGTGAATCTCGGAGATCTCTGTTACCACATAGGCATCAATACTTAATACACAGCAAACATCAATCCATACATTATCCCGACATCAATACTTAATACACAACGAACATCAGTCCATACATTATCCCAAATGTATGAATTCAATTCCATACCATTTCGTCATACAATATCATTCAAAAAGTGATCCAAAATATTCAAAAGTCTATTTGACATAAAAAAAAATAACACTTTAATACTAAATCATCAAAACCAAATATTTCCACAAATTTAAATCATATATAAACAAACAACCCAATATATATATAAACACACAACATCCCTGCAAAATAAATTGAATATTGGGACCACGTCCCTTCCACATCCAGATTTTCTAGCCTAGGGTTCTATTAAAAATTAAATTTAGCTTCCCTTACCTTAATTGTTTGCGTTCCAAGCAACTTCTAGAATTTTATTCTCCACAGTCTGGATAAGCTTCAAGATTTACGGGTCTAATGCAAGTTATCCAAACAGAACAAAAATTCAGTATATAATAGAATAAGTTGAGAGGATTAAACTTCTCAACTGACCCCACAAATATTGATGACTAAATCCTAAGGAAAAACAGCGAACAAAGGATATTTAGAGTAAAAATGAACTTACTCTGTTTGAAAATCTAATCAGGTAAAAATGTTCCTTAACTCCTCTGCTAGAGTGTGATATGATCATATTCTAAAATAGATGAGGTATGAAGTGAGAAATTAAAGGAGAAGAGAGAAGTTGGTAGAGAGAGAAGTGATTTGGAAGAAAAAAGAATGTGGGGAACGCTTTTTCTGTCCTTTTTTAAAAAGTGTCGTTACACTCTTTCAGATTCATTTTTTTATAATGTATTATTTTAAATTTTTATTTCCAAACATTCTCAAAAATTAAAAAAATATGTAGGGTGCAGATTTAAAATATTGGGTGTAGGAAGAATTTGGGAAGTTTTTTTGGTTACGGCTCTGCTATCCATATTCTTTCATTTTTATATTCTTTCATTTTGGTTTGAAAGTTTGTTTCGCCGCCCTGCTATTCATATTCTTTCATTTTGGTCTTTCTAGATTTGCAAAGACTTAAAAAGAATTTAAAATTTGTACAATGTGTTGATTTTGGTTTACCCTCTGCTGTCCATATTCTTTCATTTTGATCTTTCTAGTTATTTAGTTAAAAGAACATTTTATAACAACCTATTTTTTTTTAATTATATATATATATATATATATATATATATATATATATATATATATATAAAAGCTTAAAAGGAGTAACTTAAATCTATTATTACCTACACAGGACCTCTTGCATATGTGTATTCATTTTTTTTTTATTACAATATATATATATATATATATATATTATATGTGTATTTATATTTATTTAAATGATATATATATATATATATATATATATATATATTTTAAAGAAAAAAATTAAATTATTTTGTAGAGAAAATACCAAATAAAAATAACTATCAATATTAATAAAATCAAATTTTAAATTTTGTAATTTTGTTAGAAAATAAATTATATTGATGAAATATTTATACATTTTACTTAAATTTCTATTATATTTTAAAAGAATTAAAAAAAATAAAAATTAAATAATAAAACTAAATGTGTTAATAAAAATAAAATCAGTAATTAATTGTATCCACTTAAAAATAATAGTTACAAATTGTAAATTTTTTTTTAAGAATTTAATATTAATTTTTTTTAATTTTAAATTTAAGTAATTATAAAATGATAAAATAGAAAAAAAAAAATTGTGTACAAAAAAACTATAATAAAAAATCTCCTTGTAGGTTTAGATTTTTTTATTTTTTTACTTTACACATTAGTATTTTTTAAAATTTAAAACGTATCTAAAATCGTATACAAGACATACGAGCTTCAAATTTTTCTATTTTTTTTAATTAGACAGATTATAATATTTTAAAACTGAAAATGCATATTTCATATATTACTTTAAATTGAAATTGTATATGAATTATATGAGTTAAAATTCTATATGAAATATAGGAGTTTTTTTTCTGAAATCGTAAATGGATTTGACGATTCTTGTTTGATAAATGGTATATTCAATATATGATTTACCATTTTTTAATTAAAACATCAGATGATATATCCCTTTACATAATAGTATTCTATTGTTAAAATTAATTTTTATCTTAAAATGTTCTTTAATAATTGATTAAATACAACACGTGTGGATTATAATGTATTATGTATAATTTGATAAATAAAAATATGTAAGTATAAAATATATTTTCACTTAAATGTTGTTTATATAAACTTGGACTGTTAATAATTTAATTTATGTTATGGAAACATTTTTAGTTAATTAGTTTTGTTGTACATAACATTAATATAATATTAAGATTATCTTTGCTTATAGGTATTCTTAAATAGAAATGATTATTGAGAATATTTATGGTTTGAATTATTGAATGAGCAGAAAAAGTGGGAGAGTATATAGTGGTTTCTCTCCCTTTTTCAAATGTAAAAATTTGAGGCAAACTCATATACGATGATGATATTTTTTGTTTACTTTTTTTTTTCATTTATGTAATTAATATATATAATAATACATTTTATTTTTATTAATTTTTTATCATATAGTATATTTTGTACTTTGTTCTATATATATTTTTTAATAAATAAATTTATTGTTCAATTCACTTTCTATATAATATTTTTCATTATAAAATATTTTCTAAAATACCTACATGATTACGTATTTACATATAATCTAATTCAATAAATAAAAAAAACTTTCAAAATATATAAAAAAAAAATATAACAGTAATTAAAATTAAATTATCCAGGGAATAATTTTTAAAAAAAATATTTAATAAAATTATTAAATAAAATAAAACTATGATATAGTAAAAATAAATATATATAATAATAATACTAATTATAAAAATGTTTTTAATTAAATTTTATAGTTATAAATGTTAAAATTTGTTTATTTTGATCTAATAATGTTTTTTTATGTTATTACAACTTTACATAATTCGTAATTTTGAAATACAAATATGTTAACCTCAAATATGATTTATTCAAACATTTATTTAATAATCCAAATATGAGACCTAATTAGGTAATCCAAAATGTTTTGATCCAAAGATTGTAATCACAAAAAAATAGTGCTACTATTGTAAAATATATAAAAAAGTGTTTAAAAAAATAACATCACTGGATGGCAACAATGAAGCAAGGCTCTCATTTTATTTTGTTTGTGTTTGAAAGTGAGGTGCCTCTGCCAATGGTTGCTCTCATTAAAGTGTGTGTGAGGTTGACCCACATGTTTTTTTATACTAATTTTATTATTTTTATTTTAATTTTTATATTTATATTTATATGATTAAAAAGTAAAATATATAATTAAATTGGTTTCTACAATTCAATATATAAACTTAAATACGCCTTCAACTACCAAATTCAAAGTAATTAAAATTTGAAATACAACCGTATTTTTAAAAATAATATTTTTACATAATTTTTACACTTTCTGCATTCAATAATTTAACTTTTTAAAACTATAATTTATTTTTTGTATATTAATTTTAAAATTATAATTACAATTTTTATGGACTGTAATATTTTCTCAAAATATATTATCCTCAAGATTAAAAAAAAAATAATCAAACTATCAAATCCTTTTTTATGTTTTTAGAGTTTCTCACTATTATATATTAAAAAATTATATGTAATTTAAAAATAATAAACATTACCTTTTTTTCTATTTTTACGTAATTCGAGAAAAAAAATATAAAAGTGAGTTTGTTAATAACATGTTAAATATACTTGATTACCAATTCTTCTTAACATATATATAAACACATATAAGTTATATTATAATACAAAATTAAAACTATATGCATTCAGGTTCTTTAAATAATATCTTAATAGACAAAAAAAATGTAATTATTATTTAATAAAACAATATCTTATGGACAAAAAAAGTAATCATTATTAACAAAATAATATAAAATTTATTATTCATGTCAAAAACATAAAATGATGAAAATGATTCTGAAAGGTTTTTTTTCTTCTAGAATGCACTCACTCCCGAATAAACTATTTTCTTCTAAAAATCCCATTTTGAAAAACAATTTTTTTATCTTGGAGCACTTCATTCTGAAATGTGTTTTTTTTTCTTATTGATTTTCATTTCTAGAATTTATTTTTCAGTCTGGAACTCATTCCCATAATCCAATTTCTAAAAACACCCACGCTAAAAAAAATCATGGAAGATGCGTTTTGAAATAAAATAAAAACAGTAATTCCGGGATTTTGAAAAATAATGAGGTGCAGGAAGAAGAATGAGGAGTGCAGGAAGACATGAACAATGGACTGGACTAGGCTGCGTTTGGCAACTAGGACTAATTAACCAAAAAATAAAATTTACAAGATTCCATTAAGGCAATTGCTTCTTGCACCATATCAATGCACCCAGTTTGAACATGAAAAAACGAAAATGCCCTTAAATAAAATGGGATACATATAAAAATATATTTTGGATTTTTTTCAAAATATGTTTTCAGATTTGGTTTTCATAAGGAATTTTTTATATTGTGGATTTTCTTAGGTGGAATTTTGATTTTTCTGGATTTTTATATTTGAAACAAAATAATCTCTTTTAAATCTACCTTTTTAGAATGTATTATTTTTAATTCTGAATTTTTCATTTTCAAAATAAAGAGTATTTTCGAAAATTTAAAACCGTGTTGAGTGCAGGTTGAAAAAATTTGGATGTAGGAAGAAACACTAAATTATAAGCTCTTCAGTTTATATAAACAACATTTAAATAAAATAATATTTTATACTTTATATACTTATTTATTAAATTATATATAATATATTACAATGCACACCTGTTTCATTTAATCACTTATTAGATAACAGTTTAAGATAAATCTTAATTTTAACAATTGAAAAGTTATAATAATTCAATACAAATTAAGCTTTTACAAATATAAACAAATATGCACTAACGTATGACATCATTAGTAATATTAATAAATTTTTAATAATATCTAACTTATATAAGTAAAATAAAATTATATTAAAAATATAAAATATACAAAATATATGTGAAATAATAAAAATAATTGTGTTTAATAATTATAATATATTGTGTTATTGGTCCAATAAATCATCACTTTCACAAATATAGTGGACATAAATTGATAGATGTCCTAGTGGAAATAACACATTTTATAACAATAAAAAAAATTATTTGAAAATTATCCTATCTCAGCGATACTACTGTTATATAGTACATGCCTTCTTTTTCCTCCTCGTTTGTATGCTTCTTCTTCTCCAACCATCTAGACAGGACCAACAGGACCAAAAATATAACTAACTTATCTTATTCTGATTAAATAAAAGTATAATACTTAATAAATTATATAGACATCAAATTAATTATCTGAATTAAAAATACTATTTAATTAATAATAAAAATTTATCTTTTTAGCATTAAAAACACACTTAGTGGTTTTCAAAATGTTTTAGATAATTTTTGCTTTATTTTATCTCATTAAACAACTGGTTATTCCGATAAAACAACTGGTTTTTTTTTATGAAAATCTTAATAGAAAATTTATTTTAATCTGTTGTTTTGGAAAATAATCTGTTGTTTTATGATCTTTTCAAGTGACTAAGATAGAGAGCTTATCGAAAACGTTTTCAAGAGAATCAAGAGCTTTGGATCATCACTTGTGTATGGAATAAGACTAGGTTTTTGTATGCTTTTGTACTACTGCTTTGTAAAGCTGAGATGTACTCTATTTTCTTTCTTTTGAACATTGTAATTTTGTGTATTTGGTGTGAAGCAATTTCAAAAAGGGTTTCTAAAAATTGTGGTGTTGCCAAGGAGTGATGTGTGTTCTTGAGGGGTTCAAGATCATCACTCATGGTGTGTGTGTTTTGTAATCTAAGTTTGATTACATAGTGAATTCTGAGTGGGTAGTTGAGGACTGGATGTAGCTCTTGGTTAAGAGTGAACCAATATAAATCCTTTTGTGTAAACCCTTCTCTTATACATTGTTTTAATCACTGGTCTTTCTCTTGTTTCGAAAAAACAATCCAGATGAATAGAAAATCAATTAGTTGAGTTTTTAGAACTTTTCACTCTACTTCGAAACTCTACAAAAATCTTGTGAAAACAATTCACGCAATCTTGTTTAGGCCACACATTCTAACAGTTAATCTCATTCATTAGATTTTTGTAGTCAATTTCATCCGTCAGATTATAGTAGTTAATCTCGTCAAATAGATTATGTCAATTAATCTCAAACGTTAACTTGTTGTAGTTAATCTCATCCATTAGATTGTAGTAGTTAATCTCCTACATTAGGTTGTAGTATTTAATCTCAATTGTTAGACTGTAGTAGTTACCCTCATGTGTTAGATTGTAGTGAATCTCATCCATTAGATTGCTCTAGTTAACCTCATAGGTTAGATTGTTCTAGTTAATCTCATCGGTTAGATTGTAGTAGTTAATTTTATTCTTTAAAACCAGTAGTTGATCTTATTCATCATATTCCAAAATGATTCCGGCCAAAGAGACCAAAAGTGTTTACCGTCAAGGATAAGAAGCAAAGACATAACATTTTCAATTAAAGATAAGAGAAGATACCAAAAAGAAAGAAAAAAGGAGATTAAATGAATAATAAAACACGTAAAACAATGCAAAATTATAATATTTAACTTTAGCCTCTTACCAGAACAAACTATTATATTAATTGTGAAATATAATTTATGGTCTCTATCTTAGAACATTGTTAAGAAATTTAAAAAATACAAACAACTCATAATTTTATTTATTTTAAATTCATATTTAACTATAATACATAATAATATTTATTAATTTAATAAATAAAATAATATTTTTTATTCTTAAAGAACTAGAATATTTTTTAAACAATTATTTAAAAAAAAACAATTCCTAGCAACATTCCGGAGATTATATGTAGGAACTAATTGAAGAAGATGAGATAAGATGAAAAGTAGTAGAAATTGATTGAATGTAATTTCACAAGATTACAAAACTGTTAAATTGATATTATTCATTTTGATTTACTCAATTATATATATATATAATAAAATTATAATTATTGAAAGCTATAAAATATAGGAATACTAACATACTTATAAATTGACCGCCATTAATGCAATAATAACCGTAAAATAATTTAAAGATAATAAAATCAAAATTAATAATAATAAAATCAGAATTAATAAACAACCTAAACTCTTTAAAATAGAAACGCATAAATTTGAGAGTGAATTTAATTATTCAAAGCTTATTTATATTGTTTGCATAATGGAGAGAGAGAATGATTAAGTAATAATAAAAGCAGATGCATGCAGAATAGCTAACAGTGAAGTAACTTAAATATATTACGCTTGCATGTGTTGAAAATTAGAAATGGATAATACCATGTCTTCCAAGACACGCTGCCTCAAACATAGACGATGATTCAAAGATTAACTCTTCCTGTTCAAACTCACTTTTTTCTGTCAATATTACCCATTTTTACAAAAATTTAACTTACTATAACTTGATTTCCAAAATTGGATTTTAAGATTACTTTTTTTCAGATACACAAAAGATAAGTGAAAATTCAATTTTCTAAATACCAAATTTTAATCGTATACTGAAAATATCACATTTCTTCTTCATTACCAAAAATGAAAAATAAAAATTTAAAATTTCTTTCAGAATTCGATCTCCAAAAATCAAATTCCTGAACAATTTGTCGTGTCGAAAATAAAAAAAATAAGGGTAAATTCTAGTCACCTATAAAAGATTAAAGTGTTCTAGTTTAAAAAATAGAATACAAAGTGGTTCACTTTAAATTTTTTATAAAAATATATATTATTAATCGGAAAAACTTTCAACGTCATGTATTTACAACGCACGAGTCTGTTAAAAATCTTACATCGAATAAAGATAAAAATAAAATATTTCATAATAATATATATGTAAATTTTATTTTATAAATTAATTTATAAAAATTTTAAATTTTATTTCGATGCGATTCTAAAACCAAGTCTTTTTTCTGTTACGTGCAATGATGACGCTTTTATTTCAATTCAGATTTACAGGGAAATTAGAATGATTCTGTTATTCCACAATGAAGTATTACTAACACTGCATTACACTGTTCTCATAAACTTTTTTCCTTAAAATAAACAATTTTTGTTTACCTAACTAACACTATAAGAACTTATTTATTGAAATAAGCTTAAACATTACTAAAATTGACCTAACCACTATCTGATATTAATAATAATAGTTTATATTAGTTATGAAAAAGTTATTAGATTAATAGTTTATATATACAATTAAATTTATTTAATTAGTAATAAATGTGTATTTTCAAAATTATTTGATATGTTATATATTGATTCAAATTCTAATAATTTAGATACAAAGTTATATCACTTAGGTATAGATTCAAATTATTTCTCTTATGATTTTCACTACTGTTTGGTGGGTTGTGGGTTGTATAGTTTAGTTTTATGTAAGATATGTTAAGCAAGTATACGTGTTATTATGTTGTCTAAGATTTTGAGAAAGGAATGACTGGATATAGATTTTTTTTTTTTTTGGTTTTAGCAGATTTTTGGATATTGGTTGGGATAGTTAAAATTTGATATAGAATTAATTATAGAAAGATGGTCACAAATTGATTTTGATTTTTAACTGACTTGATTAATCTCTAAAAATTATACTATAAAAGGATTTGAACAACTCATAAGTGATTTATACTCTCTTTTTTCTTGATAAAAAATAAGATATTGATAGAGTTTCGTGATAAAATTAAAAAAATTTAATTGAATTTTTATTACACAAGAAATAAATGATCACTTTCACATTTGGACAATAAAACTCAATAGTTTTAGCTTAAAATTCATTTACTCTTTCTAAATTTATCAAACACATATATCAGTTCAAATTTTAAATACAAATATGTTCAATCTCAAACCTGATTTATCCAAACCTTTACTTAATAATTCAAAGGTGAGACTAAGTTAGCACAAACTTTATTATAGAAGTTTCATATTTTTAAACATGTATTTATATTAAAAAAAGTTATTCATTTTATTTGCTATAAAGATTCAATACAATATTAACGCACGTAAAATAATTATTATTCTATTATAATTGAGCTAGAATCATCTAGGTGATTGGAAGAGATTTTGAAGAAACTGAATTTTTATCGAGTTAAATCAAAATAGTTATTAAATTTTGTTCACAAAACGCTAAATGAAGGTTTATTAATAAAAAATTTTTGACGTCAAATTAATAAGAAATATAAAAAAATATATTAAAAACAAACTAACAAACTATTATATTCGTTGTAAAATATAATTTATTTACAAAATTGTTAAAATTTAAAATTATAAAAAAACTCATAGTTTTATTTATTTTTAAGTCAGATTTAATTATGATACATAATAATATTCATTAATTTAATAAATAAAATAATATTTTTTATTCTTAAAGAACTATAATATTTTTTTAAACAATATAAAAAGCTTATTTCAAAATACAATTCCTAAGATGACATTTAAAATTATGTTTTCATTATTTAAAGCTGTGTTTGCATTATTTGTATTCTTTGCATAATCCAGACAGAATATGATTAAGTAATGATAAAAAGCAGATGCATGACTAAAAGTCATTTGCTGACAATGTAATAACTTAAATATATTACGTGTTTGCACGCTTGGAAGACACGCTGCCTGAAACATAGATGATGATGTCAAATACCATATTCAAATATTAACTCTCCTTGTTCACAGTCTCTTCTTTCTGTCAATAATTTTTACAAAATTTAAGTTAGTATAATCGAATCTCAGGATTATTTTTTATTCAGAATCATAAAAATAAATGAAAATTCAGATTTTTAAATATTATAATTTGATTAAAAATAAAAAATAAAAATTTAAAATTTAAAATTTAAAACTACTCCTAAAAACTAAAGGCCGTTACTTTCTCACTCCCACAATGTTATGCAAAGACTAAATTATTCTTATAATTTTTTCAAAATCCTAAAATGCACTTGAAGTGTATTTTTTTTTCATCCTAGATTATGAAATCTGGAAAAAATTCGAATTGGCACTTTTCTGGTAAAATTTCGGATCCACCAATCCGTAATTCAAAATATACATTTTACATTAAAAAAAAACATTTCAGATCCACCAATCCGTAACAGAAATATACATTATGGATTAAAAAATTCATAATTAAAAAAAAAACATTTCAGATCCATCAATCCGTAACAGAATTAAGCTTCCAGATTCAGCAATCCATAAATCAATATTTATACAAAATTTGCATCTAGAACACGCCCTCATCCAGAAAGGAAATGATTCAGTTCTAGATTGATATATCCATAACAAACTTCCAAATCTCAATTTCCGATAACTACGGTGCCTTTTTTAAATAAAAGGTTAAGACCAATTTTGGGATTTAAAAACGTACGGTGCAGGAAAAAGAAGCCAAAACTAAAATTCTGAATAGATTTTCGTGGCGAAATCCAACAAAATAAGTGTGAATTGACTTGAAATACTCACCTATAAAATAAAAGGTTATAATTTAGAAAATAAAATGCAAATGGTCCATTTGTGAATATTTTTTATAAGAAACCGTACTATTTACAAGTAAAAGTCCTTCAACGTCGTGTTTTGGCAACGCACGAGCGGGTGCCATTCCAAGTCTTTTTTCTGTAACGCGTACAATGACGTTTTCATTTCAATTCAGATTTATAGGGAAATTAGTGTGACAGTGATACGGAAATAGAATCTTCATTCTTCGTCTCTTACTTTCAACCTCTCTTATTAGAAAATCAACTATTAATCAACATTGCATTACACTTTTCTCATAATTTTTTTTACCTTACTAATTAACACTATAAGAATTTATTTATTGAAACAAGCTTAAACATTATTAAAATTTACTTCAACATTATCTTGATATTAATAATAATATTTTATATTGGCTATGAAAAAATTATTAGATTAATAATTTATATATACTATTAAATTTATTGGTAATAAATGTTTATTTTCAAAATTATTTTATATATTATTTATTGATTCAAATTCTAATCATTCGGATACAAATTAAATTGGATAGATGAAGTTTCATCGTCATTGATAAAATTAAAACTTAATTTTTAATTGGATTTTTATTACACAAGCAACAAACTATCACTTTCACATCTAGGCAAAACTCTACAATTTTAACTCAAAATCCTTTTACTCTCTCTAAATTTACCAAACGTATATTAGTTCAATTTTTATATACAATATATATATATATATATATATATATATATAAAATTATAATTTACAAATATTATTTGGAAAGGAGTGTTACGTGTTGTGTTGTGATGCTTATCTTTCACCGATTTTAATATACATATTGTGTTGAAATAAAAAAAAATATGTTGATTGGCAATTTTTAAAATATATAGAATCAGCCAGTACAAATGGTTAAATAATTTATGTATGAAAACAGTTTAAAGATTTCCGAAATTTAAGATGAATTAGAAACCATTTTCATTTCATATCAAATAAAAAAAAATTAAAAAATGCTTATAGAAAAATCAAATAAAAAAATAACAAAAGAGAATAACCGTCTTACACCTATTGGAAGAAGTTATTAATCAAAGTCTATATATAAGTCAACAATTGAATGTCATCAAATTCTATTTAACATTATTTTCATTTTATTAATATGTAAATTATTTTAACACGTTTTTTTCATCATCCTTACATTTTAAATTAATTATTTTCAAAATCAATATTTTAAATTGGATTATTATCCTTTTTAGTTATTAATATAATGCACAGTTAATATAAAAGTTAATATAAAGTGAAATATTTAGATGGATAGAAACACTAGTTAATATTATATATGCAATAGCCAAATGAATATTAATAGAAAGCATTAATCTAGATACGTATTTGCCGACACGATGACGTTGAAGATGTGGCTTATGATGGGTCACAATCCCTATTTCCTTTAAAAGTTCTATATATAATACTGCAGGTAGTTACGTGTTTTTTTTTTATATTCCAGACAAAAATTATAACAGCGTTTATTTCAAATAATATAACACACCATGTTTAAGATAATCCTTTATAAAAAATTTATTAAATAAAAACTCATTTTTAAAACTAATTAATTATTATCACTACAAGAAAAGAAAATGAAATAGAAACTAATTTTTAGTGACAAAAAATAATTAATTAGTTGCTATAGTGACTAAATTAGAGACCATTTTAAATACTAAAAAAATTTTGGTTTCTAAATTGATATTTAATTAGCAAATAAGGTTTTTTAACCAAATTTAGAAATTAAATAATTGGTATTTATTTCATTGTAGTGTATATTAATTAATTAAATACTTATTTTTTATTATATATTTTTAAAATTCAAAATAACTAGTACGAATTGGACTTTAAGCCTAACTCAATCCCATAAAACCGGTTCATGAGATGAGGTTTGCACCCACTTATATACAATGAAATGTCATAATCTTTAGTCGATGTGAAATCTCCAACACACCCCTCACGCCGAAAGTGATTGCTAGTGCGTGGAATAACATATTATGGATGGTCTGATAGCAGTCCGATAGCGGGTGGCCTGATAAACCCAACAAATACTCGCTATGATAGGTTCAAAATGACTCTGATAACATATTATGAATTGGACTTTAAGTCTAACTCAACCTCATAAAATCGGTTCATGGAGTGAGGTTTGTACCACTTATATACAATGAAATGTCTTAATCTCTAGTTGATATATGATATCCAACAATAACATCTATGTTTGTTGTTGTTTATATTCTTTATCATTTATTTTATATACATATATTTATCTATTATAATACAAAAACAAAAAGGTTAAAATAGAAAATTTTATAATTATTTTATTAAAGTTAAAATAGAATTAATATATTTATTAGTTTTTTTCATAATAACCTTTAACTACACTTAAAATGGAATAGAATAAAATGAAGTATATATTTTATAATAATAGAATAATAATACAAGATTTTGGTTTAGGGATCGTTACAGAGGAAAAGTATCTTATGGTATATTTCATTATTCAGCCCAACGAAAACATTTGCACTGATAATAAGGAATTTACGTATTGTTTTATGAAATCAAATCCATCTCAACTTGTTTTTGTCAAGTTGGATGAATATTAGATGATACATCTATAATAGTTTAATGTGTAGAAAATATATTTTATAAATACTATTTAATATTCTTTTATTGAAGGTTTTTACGTTGTGTTTTCGATAATTATAATGAAAGAGGCATTTAGTAAGTTTAAAGAAGATATTAGATGAAGCATGAAAAGAAGAAAGTATGGTGGAAATAGCTTCTGCTAAACGAACTCAAAGTCAAACACAAATATCAAATATAAATAAATAAATTGTATTTTTTATTAAGGAAAGTTGGAAAGTTGAGAGAATAAATTAAATATTCTTATTAATTAATGATAAGCTCTTTTGTTAATGTTTTGTGATGCTTCCGCAAGTAGATAGATGCACACTCAACCCTAGAAAAATGTCACATCAGTTGCAATTATTTATTTGGAAGTTTCAAATAGAAGGGAGGAAGTTTTAAGGAAGTTTCCAAACCAAAAATGAGAACCTATTATAATAATATAATGATATATATCAGTATTTTAAATAAATAAAATAAAAAATTTAATTTATTAAGTTGTTAGATAAATGTTATTACTATTTGGAACAATCTTTATATATATATGATTATTAAATTAAAAAGATTGGAACTATATTTACTATATTATTAATAAAATGTTTTCTATAATTTATTTTATATGTTATTTTTAATATTATTTGATTTTATTAATGATATATTTTAATTGATGGTGTATATAGTATAAGAAATAATTTTAATAAAAAAATGGTAATGTATTTGAAAAGATAATTAAAACTTAATTTTGAATATTATTTTCATACCATATGTATATAATATGTGTATTATTGTTAGTTGTTTTTACTTTAAAATAATTAGTTATTATGGGCCAATGTTCAAGTAATGAATTTAAAATGAAAGACTTCATTATATCTAAAGACGATAATTGATACTATAAATATTCTAGAAATTTCTAATTAGTTTCTATATTTCAATATTCATTAGAAGTGAATTAACAATTTAAAATAATGATTATTGTGTTATCATATTATATGTCTTATTTGTAATTGATTATTCTGTTTCAAAATTATATTGGTATTTTAGTTAAAATTATATATTAAGCTTTTAGTGTGTTTATGTCCATATTAAATAAAAACAAACATTAATTACCTCTAATAGAACTATGTAAAATATTGCAAATAATCACTAGTCAAAATTGTTGGATTAGTACATGATAATCATTGTGACTTCACTTTAAAGACTTCACTTTAAACCAAAGACTTTTTAACATTTGAAGAGTACTTTTCACACAGTTTTATACACTGACAAAAGTTTTATTTTTCTTTTTTAGTACAGAAAGGTTAATTTCAAAAAACAATTCCAATTTACATCCCGAGGATGATATAAGCTCCGTAAAATAGAAGAAAAACATAAATTTGAGAGTCATTTTCATTGAAAGTTACATTTTCATTATTCAAATCATACTTAACACAGTAAAAAAAAACGGAACCTACATTCTGTTCAACATCCTAGTGGACACAATCACTAATCAAAGTTACTGGCAATTATGGCTTTAATCTCGATTAAATTATTCATTTAATATTTACAGAGAAACTTATGGAAATAGAAAATGAACTTTTGACAATTTCTAAAATTGTATATAATTTTTGATGTAATAGATTTAAAAATAAATAAATATAATAAAATATAATTTATAATTAAATAATATAAAAAAGATATTAAAATAATAATATAGTTATTTAATTCTATTGGAAATAAATGAACGTTGTTTGTTCTTCGACAATGAAGTAATAATATTGAATAATCGAAAAAGAGTATGAGTGAGTAATGATAAAAGCAAATGGTTGCAGAATACAGTGATCTGCATGGTGGCGCCTTCAAAATCACGAGGCTTTCATTGTGGGTCCTTCTTGTGCCGCCATTTGGTGTGGGCATGTGTTGAAAATTAGAAACAGATAAAAAAGAAAGCAACGAAAGAAGACATGTTCCCTTAAGCAAAGAAAAAGACAGTGATGGTGTGAGGCTGGTGGGGGCAGATTCAAACACGCAAGAAGAGGTAAAGCAAATTTTTTGTCATTGAATGCAAGATTTTTCAGTTGCCTTTGACTGGAAAAAACCTCCTGAGAGAATAATGCCTGCAGTTTGGTTTCTTCCAAATAGTTGACTGTGGAAGAAGAAATCTTGGACAAGACGTTGCGGTGGAGCTATGAAAGAGAATTACTGAGGCCAACATTTAAAATATTTAATTGACACTTGTATTTGTTAAAAACAACACGGACAATACGGCAACAAAGAGAAATATGTAGGTTAAAAAGTGAAGAAAATTCAACACTTGGGAATTTCTTTCAATTAAAAGCATATACCATTTCTCTTGCATAAAAAAAGATAATGTAGCTAAAATGAGTTAGTAAAAAGTTCAACTAAATACCGACTCTAAGCAAATATACTTGACTACTGCCTTTTTTTAAGAGATTAATGTAATTCCCTTTGTTTATTATTGAATACGGGAATACATACATGTGTATCTCATTTTTATTATATATATATATATATAATATTAAAATTCGAGTTTTTTTTCATTTTTATTATTTATATATATTTATTTTTAATATTAAAACTCGAATAAATGATATTGTTATTCGTATATTTATATTATAAATATAAATTTATAATTTATTTTAAATGTTTGTCTCTGTCTATCGTATTTTTATTTTTATTATTATTATATGTGTATTTATATTTAGTTAAATGAAATATAGATATATATTCATATATAAATATGTTTTAAAGAAAAAAAATATTAAATTTTTCTTTAAAGAGAAAACAAAATAAAAATAAAGATTGATATTAAGGAAGTCTTTATACTATTATTAATGGGATTGTTGTTAACAAATATCATTAATTAAATTATGACAATAATTTGTATAAAACATATCATTCATAATTTTTTAATTTTAAAAAATACAATTTTTTTATTATTTACGTATTCTTATCAAAATTAAAAAATTATATGATAAGTATTATAATTTATTTTATTTTCATAAGTAAAATAAAAATTAAATTACAACATGAAATAAATAGAAAAGTAACCAAAGAACATAATGAAAGTGGAAGAAAAAATAGAAAGTTGTTTGGTGAATAACAAATTTTTAGTAGAAGAAACAGAAAAACTAAATAATATATATTTATTTATATAATTTTATTTTGCAGGATACTTAATCATACGAAAAGCTTTTCAAAACAAAACTATAATACTTATATATATATATATATATTCGTATTTATTAAAATAAATTATAAATTTATAATTTTAAACACACATCTAGGTTAAATAAAAGACGTGATACATAGTCCTATATATCATTGAGAGGAACTAAGAAAATCCTAAAGGAGAAAGATCGAGGTGAAACACTTTCTATGCGAGGAATCAATGTAAATGATTTTTATATGTGCATAATGTCAATCAAGATGAAACGTTATATGTTTAAAACTACACATGAATGAGAATGATTAACGTCATTCCTAATTTTATTAATTGAATTATTTTACTCATTTAATTTTCAAGAAAATTTATGTCATTATCTTTCAAATCAAATTATTATACATATTCTTATACTCAGGAAATGTTATTGTTAGGATTTTAAATAATTATATAATGTGGGTTCGATATTCGTCTTTAAAAATAAATTATTACTTTTGACTCGGTACACTTACAGTAAAAAAAAAAGTCATCAAATTATAAATAAATATAATATAATCATATTAATAAATAATAATAATATAATAATAATAATAATAATATGACAACAAAAATAATGGTCAAAATTTCTTGATTCATTCAAGAAGAGATTTAGGTTCCAGTTCTTCTTATAATAGTGTATTTTTAACATTAATAGTAATTTATAAAAACAAAAATAATAATTATAAATAATAATAAAATAATGATAAAAAAATTGCTACATAATAATATTTATTCTCATCCGTTATTATTTGCCGGGGAATACACAAAGTCCGTAAAATAGATGAAACGCATAATATGCATCTAGAATTGTCATGGGCTAACAATGAAATAACTTAGGAAAAGATTTTGATGACAGTGAAAAAGTAACATACATATAGTTGGCAAACCATTATAATAACATAATAATAATTTAAATTAAAAATAAATCTAATAAAATTAAAATATTTATTTATTTATTTATCAAGTATATGTTTATTATTATTTATGGTGTCAAGATATCTTACCCAATAACTTAAGCATAATGACATATTGACACCATCTACATTAAATACATACAACTAACATCTTAATAAATTAATATTTTTATTATTTATTATTTTAATTTTTAATTTAAAATATTATTATAAGGAGATGTCAAGTAATACTTTTTTAGCTATTTGAAGTGTGAAACAAAAGTTTTTCTTTTCATTTTAAGATGCCACACATGTGTGAAGAAGTCGTGCAAATAGTCAGTGGGTTCTACCGTGGAATGGGAACCATGGTTACCTATCCTAATTCTCTATAAATAGTAGATCCTTGAGTCTCTGTACTACAAACAATTATCTTTCTTGCCCACTTCAACTCTCATCTTACCATGAAAAGCAACATAACATACCTTGCTCTTGTGACATTTCAGTTAACTTGTATTGGAATCAAGTATGGAGTCTCCAAGACCAATCCTTTCCAGCAATCAACGCTCTTGCTTCTCCTCACTGCAATGTTTTCCCATGCTCTTGCATCTGCAGCTGACATGACCAAGCCAATCACCGTCATAACATTTCATTTCTCAGGGATACTTGGATGTGAAACACTGCTGTGGATGCTCATTGCTCAGCTTTTGTGGTTCTCTGTCATTAACTTCCTTCTTTTACTAATAGTCAAATTCTTGTACTTTGACTTCCTCACTCAACAACTTTTATCCTTCAACTGGGTCACTCAGCTGCTCCCTGGAACACCTCCAAATATTGTTGAGATGTCAAATACAGAACAACAACCTCAGGAATCCCAGGTGTAGCATCCGATATATATAGGTTTGGAGTTATGTTTCCGGCTTTATGCTTATGTTCACATTATGCAGTCTTAATTTTTTCTATTTGTGCTTGTAGTGCTTTCTCTTGTTCCTAATAATTACTGGTTAGATTAATTCCCAAATCATCGGGTTATTATCTGCAAAGTAAACCAAGCTATTTTACTTTTACTTTGATCTTCTATAGAAGTTGGAGTAATTAACACAGTACTGTTCATGGATCAAGTGGGATATGAAATTCAGAAAAGCCCAGTTCCTCACTCAACTCCTTTTATCCTTCAACTGCATCACTCAACTGCTCCCTGGAACATCTCCAAATATTGTTGAGATGCCAGAACCGCAACCTCAGGAATTCCAGGTGTAGCATCCCAGATATATAGGTTTTGAGTTGTGTTACTGACTCTATGCTTATGTCATATTATGTAGTTTTAATTTTCTCTATTTGTGCTTTCTCTTGTTCCTAATAATTACTGGTTAGATTAATCCTCAAATCATGGGGTTATTACCTGTAAAATAAACCCGCCTATTTTACTTTTACTCTGATTTTCTATACAAGTTGGATTAATTATGATAAAACAGTATTGTTCATGGATCAAGTACGATTTGGAGTTAGATTAATCCCAAATTATGGGTTCATGAATATGTAGGTTTTGAGTTGTGTTTCTGGCTTTATGCTTATGTCATATTATGTAGTCTTAATTTTCCCTATTTGTGCTTTCTCTTGTTCCTAATAATTACTGGTTAGATTAATCCTCAAATCATGGGGTTATTACCTATAAACCAGGCTATTTTACTCTGATTTTCTATACAAGTTGGATTAATTCTGATAACTCAGTACTGTTCATGGATCAAGTAGGATGTGGAGTTAGATTAATCTCCAAAATATAAGTTTTTGAGTTGTGTTTTTGACTTTATGCTTATGCTCATGTTATGTAGTATTTGTGGCTGTTTTTTTATGTCTCTTAGTCCCATGTAACTATTGGTTAGATTAGTTCCCAAATCATCACGTTATTATCTGCAAAAAAACATTTTTATTAAAATTAAAAAAAATTATACAGAAAGTCTAATGCAAGATACAATGTAACATCTTTGTCCATAACAGTTTTTATATATAAAAGTTAAGAAAATAGCAGAAAATGGTTTAAGAGAATAGCTAAAAAGAGCTGAACTTAACAAAACATATGATTCAACAAACTTGAGAACATTTAGACAAACCCCGAAACCCAGTCCTAAACCACTTCTTTTGCTGTCAAAATGTTCTAAAATTTCCCACAATATATGAATGCAACAATCTTTGAGATTTATCCGTAAAAATCCACGTTTAGTTTGAAGAAATTCAAATGTAATCTTTTAAAAAAAATTTTTTTTTTTAATAAATATGTTTTCTTTCGATCTTATTCCTTCTTTTGTTTGTTATTGTTACGAGGATTCCTTGTGTAATTAGTTTACTTTGCTTATAATAACGTGATGATTTGGGAATTAATCTAACCAATAGTTACATGAAATGAACTTAATCGGACTCCAAGAGACATTAAAAAACAGCCACAAATAGAGAAAATAAAACCTAGCACAAGCATATAACATGAGCAGAAGCATAAAGTCAAAAACACAACTCAAAACCCATATAATTTGGATATTAATCTAACTCCAAATCCTACTTGATCCATTAACAGAGTTATCAGAATTAATCATCCAACTTGTATAGAAAATTAGAGTAAAAGTAAAATAGCCTCGTTTATTTTACCAGGTAATAACCCCACTATCTGAGGAATAATCTAACCATTCATCTACCATTAGTACTTCTTCTGTCATGCTTTTTCTTTCCTGCATTTGCACACCAATCCAACTGCAAGTGGTAGTTTTTAATTTTATTTTATGCGTGTGGGACCGTGGCTGTGCACAATTAGTTCATGCATGTTCACCGTTTTTCTCTTCCCAACTTGTGCCAGTTCTACTGCAAACCATTTCGTGTCATTTTTTATATGCAAAGTGGGGCAACCGATATTGAAGAATTTAAAATGCCATTTTTGCACAAAAGTAGTTATTTTTTTTCAAAAAATAAATAAGTCATACTATATAGATACGATTTCATAGTGAAAATGTATCTTAATGATAATTTCAGCTCAGCAAGGAAATCAAATAAAGATAATAAATTTAAAAACAGAAGAAACCCCCAATTCACAAATCATCCATAACCTAATTTGAGGATATTACGAAAGGAGAGTTAGTTGGATGTGCGAACATGAAAAAGAAGAGTACCTGGTGCAGCGCTTAGGAATAGAAGGTTACGGGCGAAGTTAAAGGCGGAAATAGCGGCGACGCCGGAAGAGGAGTTGCCGGAGCTGAAAACAAGTAATGAAAGTCAGCTTCTTAGTGAAAATGTATCTATAAATATGACTTCAGAGTAAAAGTCTAAATGGGATTTTAATATAAAATAATATAATTAAAATTTAAATACAACTTTCATTCTATTTTGAAGTTTATCCATAAGAAACTATTTATCTATTTTCATAAAAAAAAAAAAACTTAAAATGAACATTCAGTAGGGATTGGAGAGAAGTTACTTAACAGTCTTAAAAAAGTAGAGCACATGGGTCCACGGTTTGTTTTTGTTGAGATTGGTGAGGACAGCTTCTTCCTACACCTCCATGACTTCTTCCTACACCCATACTAAAATCACATTTACTATTATACCTTTCAATAAAAATATTAGTTTAACCTACTTTAATCTCAATTTTTCTTTATCACCTTCTTTCATTTCACTCGTAAGCGCTGCTCCCACCCTCTCCTAGCCCCTTCACCTTTCTCCTTCCCTCAAAGTCTCCCACCTTTTTCCTTCACACTTCCATTTCATCTTTGTTAAACCTCTCATTCTCCATCATTAACCAGTGTCCTCTTCATAGGTTAGTAATTTTAATTTTAAAATGTAATATGGGAAGCATTTGAATTTGGGAAGCATTTGAAAAGCATGTATGCTCTTCACACCATAGGAACCGGAGTGGATTTTGAATTATATTCCAGATTATGTAATCCGGTAGGTTAAAACTCAAAAGTTTTGGATTACATAATCTGTTAGAGTTTTTGGTTTTCCAGCAATTCTAGATTATGTAATCCGTAAGTCATATTTGAAGTTTTAAAATGACTTATGGATTGCGTAATGCATAAGTCATATTAATACAACAAAATGGATTTCGGATTATGTAATCCATAAGGCATATGTGGAGTTTTAAAATCACTTCTGGATTATGTAATCTATAGTTCATTTTGGTACCAGATTACACAATCCATAAGTGTTAATTTGGTAGGTTTGGATTCGGTATACCTACGGATTATCTAATCAAAACGTTTTGCTTATGCAACGGATTATGTGATCTGTTGATCCACCGGATTAACTAATCTGTAAATTACTATTTAAAGTACAAAGCTTATCGGAGAATGAGAATGACAAACTCACCAATAGTGACAATGCCGACACCAGGACAATCGTTAACACCTATCAACTACCACCACGCACTACCTGAAGTACCACTTCAAGGACTCTGCACCCCACCACCACACAAAGTGGTGTATTTTTCACTCGCAGAAAAAATGTAAAAGAACATTTTTATTTTTATCTTTTTTACTGAAGGATAATTTTGATATTTTAAAATTTTATGGAGGTGTCCGAAGAAATCATGGAAGTGCAGGAAGAAACTGTCATTGGTGAGTAATCTTTACATGTGGGCCACGGATTTTTATTTGAGAGAATATTTGAACGAAGACTGCTTCTTCTTCCTGCACCTCCACTATGTTCTTGAGTTATTTTATAGTGAAAATATTTTATAGAAATATATTTTTGAATCGGAAAGTGTTCTCTGAATTTATAAAATCCAGTTTTTTTTTTTAAAAAATACATATTTCAGATTACATAATTTGGAAGTTGATATTAAAATGTAAATAATTTTCATATTATGTAATCTAAAATATATTTTAAAAAAATATATCTCAGATTACATAGTCCATAAACTATTCTTAAATTCATAAAAGACTTTTAAATTATGTAATCTAAAATGTATTTCAGATTACATATCGGAAGTTAATCACTTATTAGAAAATACTTTCGAATTGTGTAATCTAGAAACTAATCACAAATCTAAAAAAAGGTTTTCAAGTTACATATGAATCTGAAAAAAGACTTCTGAATTATGTAATATAGAATATAATACACTTTAACATTTTTACAAAAATAACATTTTTGGAATATAAAAGTTTATGGAGGTGGGAAAAGAAGGTATGGAGGTGCAGGAAGAAGTGTTGCATGAATTGAACAATGATTCAGGTCAAGCAAAAGAGAGAAAGAAATGGAGTCTATGTGTGGGTCCCACAGTTTCTATTGGTGATGAAAAATCTGTTAATGGGCCTTTTATTTTGACATTACTCTTTGCACCTTTAGATTTGTTCCAAATCTTAAGCTTTTATTTTAGGCCTTTCTATTTGTTGTGAACACCGTGAACTTTTTTGTTGTTATCTCAAATAAACTTTAGATATTCCAATGAACATACGGGTTATATAATATTTAATAAAAATAAGTTGTTTGGCTATTTTCATGATTGTAAACATTTTGCTCAATATATTTTTATGATAAAAATTAAAAATAAATCACACAAATTATAAAAAAAATATGAAAATATATAATTTTTAAAAAAAAATATCAACATAAGTGGACAAATACTTTAACATACATTTTGTTTTTTCATTATTAATAGAAATATGAAGGATCAAGGTTAATCTTTATTAGATCCAAATAATTTTTTTAAAATAGTTTAGTTTTGTTTAAAACAGACTTCTTGTTTCTTTTCCAGTATAAAATAAACATTTTAAAAAATCACATTCGTTTTGCACATGTAATGAAATGTATCATTGTCTTTGGATACATATCGTAAGGTGTTAATATCTTCCTTAGACATAATGGACTCTCGAACTCTAAATTTGTTTTTCTCATAGTTTTTTGTAATAAACTATGACGACTTGTCTCTGTTTCTTAAAGTTATTTTGTTTGTCAACTTATCGTAACCCCAATTGTGACACAAGTTAACTAAACCGTTATTTCAATCTTACTTTCTATAGTCTCACAACGACATGATCTATGAAATTTACTAGTGGAGATGGGTTGAAATGTCTTCCAATCTATCATTCTTGCTTATTATGTTGCACTTTTGTTGCATTCATCATATTAACAACAATATCATCACATGCATGCTTATTGCTGATAAAAAAAAAAAATCATCACATGCATGATCACAATCTCTTTACAAACTCATGTCGTAGGTATTTGAGTGTCATGTACAGTCACCTTCTACATGTTTGTTTCCTTGAAATCAAAGGAAAAATTTGAGAAAAAGAAAGATGTCCCCCCTCTTTGTTTATGATGAGAGAGAAGAGAGAGAAAAGAATTCTTCACTATAACATGAAATACTAACAACAAACTATCACTTTCACATTTGGACAATAAAACTCTATTGTTTTAACTCAAAATCTTTATTCTCTCTAAATTTACCAAACACATATATTAGTTCAAATTGTTAATACAAATATGTTCAACCTCAAACATGATTTATCCAAATATTGATTTAATGATCTAAAGTGAGACTAAGTTAGGACAAACTTTATTATAGAAATTTCATATTTTCAAACATGTATATTCTTTTTCTAAAAAGCTAGAAATAAATTTATTCATTTTGTTTGCTACAAAACATTCTTTACAATGAGTTTATATAAATTACAATGCTATAAATTATTTTAAATATTTAATTTAAATGATCTTATAGAACATATAATATTTTTATTAAGAAAACTTTTTTTGGATTTCAAGAAAGTTAAATTCTAATTTTTCTTAAGTAATAAAATTTTGAAATATGTAACTAAAAAGAATTATTAATATGTTATTTGTTAAAACATAAATCAAACCTAAAGCAAACATTCTTAATTTCTGATTTTTTTTAAATTTAAAAAATATATGTTGTGACAAACACCTGAAATTAAAAAGAAAATACAAATTTTGGAATTTTTCTGTCCATGTTCCTAGGTAGGACACTTCCCCCAGAGTGTCAGGCACATGAGTATGTGTTATTGGCCGATAGTTATGCCCAGACAAAACTCAACTGAATCCAATGTTTATTATAATAAATTATTTTTAATATTTAAATAAATTCTTTTAAAAATCTTCACCATATAACGAATTAGGTTACAAACATAAATATAAAAACATAATTGATTATGTAATTAATAATACATTTTCTGTTTTTATATTTTGTAAAAAAAATAAAAGATTTGTTCATTGTATGAGATTTTACTTCTTTCCTTCTCCACTGCTTATGTTCTATAGAGGAAGTAGTTCTGCTTTCCAAACGGATCGTGTTCCATACACTTCCAGATCTATTTCACCTTCTTCGTTGGCTCCACAACCATGCTCACTGTTTTCATGTTCGTTAGATCTATTTTTTTCTATCACCAAAGAATTAACCGCATATGAGATATTTGCATATAAAGTATTGTTTGTTTTAGAGGATGATGCTCCATCACGATTTTCTACGTATCGATTTACGCTGTATCAGGATCTGAATTGAAAATAGAAACTGCTTGGTTCTCAGAAATTGGACAGTAGGCACCCAAGGATTGACTCACCAATTACTCCAATCCTTCTAGCTCCAAGTCCATGAATTTCTTCTCTACTCCACCTAGAAAGTCTTGGGTGTTGATCCTTAGGTGTGTGGATTTCATCTTTAATCTTTAATCTCCAATCTTGCTACACCAGCACCAACCTGCTAGTTCTTCCAACAGCACCCAGCAAAGGCTTTGTTCCAAAGGCTCTTAAAAGACTAGGCAGCATACGCACTGAGCTAATTGTGCATGCGTCACATCAGCCATTAGATCTATGAACGACTCAGATGGTGGTGTTGTAGGAGAAGACACATACATCAGATCTGTATGAACCGGATCCACCTATTCAATATCGTTGACGAATTCTATATGTTGCTCGAGAGTTTCACAGATCAAGTTTCCCTAATAACATCTTCCATGAAAGAACAATTTGACAGAAGGTAAGAACAAAAGAGAGGAACAGTGTTCACTGTATCGATTGAATTGAAAACATAACTAACCAAAACAACCTATGTAACCAATAACGAACCCTAACAACAGTACTTTACATTGATTCATTTGAAAAGAAAAAAAAAGGAACTCTAAAAAAAGTGTTCACAGTGTTATTACCAAGAAAGCCACCTTTGGTCAAAGAGTTCACCGGGGATCTCATCGGAAAATTGATAGCGGCTGAGATTAACTAAGGGAAGAAAGAGGAAGATCCATATTGGATCCTAGCCAGAGAGATTTGTTGACTTGTTCTAATGACTTTTTTTTGGGAAATCGCATGAAACATGTAAATTCGTTACTTCAGAGATTCAGGTGAGTGGGGACCACCTTTCGGCTCAGGTTCTAAGAGGTAAGTGATAACTGATCCTCGCCGTTAAATTTATCAATCAAATGTTTAAATTAAATTAGTTATCGGCTCAGATCTCTCTCTCTCTCTCTCTTCTTCTTTTTTCTTAATTGAACGAAAAAGAAAAAACATAAAATATGATTGGGTTACACAAACTCCTTAATAGTGTGTTAAAAGTAAAACCTAACTATATAGTGGATTGAAAGCGAGAATAGTACACAATAACGAAACCAAGAACTGCATGACATAAAACAAAAAATAATAGTATACTAAATAAAACAAAGCAAATTTTACAAGGAAGAGGGTATATATATTAATGATTAATTTTGCAGTCGGTTGAGATGAGCTAGTGAACAACAACTTAATGACATAAGAAAACTGGTATACAAACAGTATTACATTCTCACTGTATTTCTTCAAGTTCTTGGTCTTGGGCTTCCAAGTCTGTGGTGTGATGAGGCTGTGGAGTCGTGTGTGTCTTGTTGGTATAGAAAGAGTTTCACATTCTCACTGTATTTCTTCAAGTTCTTGGTCCTGGGCTTCCAAGTCTTTGATGTGATTTGTGTCTTGTTGATCTTTTCGGAGAAAATGAATGATATGATCCTTGAAGAAGAAGCATGCAAAGAGGAAGAAAAAGGCATTTATGATATAGTAGGAGGAAAGCCAGGAGTGAGGAGGTAGGATAACGCAGATGAGGGTTTCAGTAGCAAGAATACCAGAAGCGTGGAGAGTAATTATAGCTGTGATTGAGGGTTGAGGTAGGGAAAGAGCAAGAGCGTGGAAGAACATGGATGTGAGAAAGAAGACGATCTGAAGGTCAGTGATGGGGTAGGGCTTCATAGCAAGTAAGTTAACACAGACGGCTATGAAGGCAGCGTAGCCGGGGTAAGGTTTATGGGTTATGTGTGTCTGCGCTCCCATTTTATGGTGTGAGTTGGAGGGGATGATTGAACTGAAGCTTTATAGAGAGAGTTGTGTAGCTAAAATAATAGTCTCCCTCAGAAAAAACAAGCCATTCTAATTAATTTATAAAAATATGTATGCAAAATTTGACTTAAACAATGAAACATATTAATCTGTGGCTTTTTATTAGCTGTTAGCATTAGAAAAGTGAGTGATACACACTCCTGAATCAACCGTGCAAAACATAACACACTCTTCTAATCTAAATTTAAACTTCTTGCTTCACCTGCCACTACAAGAAAGTGAAATTAGCATGCAATTTCCTTCCTCTGATTATGATTTTTTCTCTGTTCATACATGCCTCTTTGATATTATGTTACCAAACAATATTAACTCAACCTAACCCAACCTCGGTTAAATGAAAATTTAATTTAAAGATAAAAAATAATTAGTCATCACTACATTAACTAAATTTAGAGATAAAAATAATTAATCACTATATTAATTAAATTAGATTATATTTCAGAGATGAAAATTATTTATATTTAAAATGATTTCTATTATATCAATTATTATCTTATCTTATTTGTTTTAGTCCTTATAGTTAAGTGATGGGACAAAAATAATTTAGTGTTAGAGACTAAGATAACCTAAGAGTTACTTTGTATTTAGAGAATTTAGTATGTTATATGCAATATTATTCCTCAAATTTTAGTTTTTATAACTTAATATATATTATAAGAAAATTAGAAATTAATTTTAGAAATATTATTTAGAAAGGAGTGTTACGTGTTGTGTGATGCTTATCTTTCACTGATTTTAATATACATATTCGAAATAAAAAGAAATATGTTGATTGGAATTTTTTTAAATAGAATCAGCCAGTACAAATGGTTAAATAATTTATTTATGAAAACAGTTTAAAGATTTCCAAAATTTAAGATGAATTAGAAAGCCATTTTCATTTTATATCAAATAAAAAAAAAATAAGAAAAGAGAAGAACCGTCCTAAAACTATTGGAAGAAGTTATTAATTCAGTCTATAAGTCAACAATTGAATGTCATCAAATTCTATTTAACAATATTTTCATTTTATTAATATGTAATGTTTTTTCACACATTTTTTTCATTATCCTTACATTTTAAATTAATTATTTTCAAAATCAATATTTTAAATTTATTATTATCTTTTTAGTTATTAATATGATGCAAAGTTAATATAAATTGAAATATTTAGATGACAGGATATAAACACTAGTTAATATTATATATACTAGTTTTGCTGTCAGGTTTTTTTATAAGTTGGTGTAAGAGGGTAAGTTTTTTTTTTTTTATAGTTTATTTTTTTTTTATTTGTATAAAGGTTAAGGTAACTCTAAAGTCTCCCTTTAATTTTTTAATTCTTTGCAAATAAAATAAAATAAATAATATTACATATGCAATAGCCAAATGAATATTAATAGAAAGCATTAATCTAGCTACGTATTTGCCGACACGATGACGTTGAAGATGACGGTAGTTTATAATGGGTCCCAATAAGCTCTATTTCCTTTAAAAGTTGTATATAATACTGCATGTATAGTTAGGTGTTTTTTTTTTATATTCCAGACAAAAAGTATAAAAGCTTTTATTTTAAGTAATATATATATATATATATATATATACATAAATAAATATGTTTAAAAAAATATAAAAAAAATTAATTATTATATTAACTAAATTAGATAGTTATTATATACTTTTAAATTTCAAAATGACATCTATGTTTGCTGTTGTTTATATTCATACCATTAATTTTATATTTTTTTAGTTTATATACATATATTTATCTATTATAATAAAAAATGAAAAGGTTAAAATAAATTTTTTTATAAATTTTTTATTAAAAGAATTAATATATTTATTAGTTTTTTCATAATAACCTTTAACTACACTTGAAATGGAATGGAATAAAACGAATTATTTTATAATAATAAATATTATTTAATAGTGTTACAAGATTTTTGTTTAGGGATCGTTATAGAGGAAAAAGTATCTTATAGTATATTTCATTTTATTGAGCCTAACGAAAACATTTGCACTTGGAATAAGGAATTTACGTATTGTTTTATTAAATCAAATCCAACTCAACTTGTTTTTGTCAAGTTGAAATGAGTTGGATGAATATTAGATGATACATCTATAATAGTTTAATGTGTAGAAAATATTTTATATTATTTAATATTCTTTTATCGAAGGTTTTTACGTTGTGTTTTCAATAATTATAATGAAAGAGGCATTTAGTAAATATAAAGAATATATTAGATGAAAGTGCATGAAAGGAAGAAAGTAAAGTTTGGTGAACAAATAGCTTCTGAGTCAAACACAAATATCATATATAAATAAATAAATAGTATTTTTTATTAAGGAAAGTTGGAAAGTTGTAGAATAAATTAAATATTATTATTAATTAATGATAAACTCTTTTGTTAATTTTTTGTGATGCTTTCGCACGTAGATAGGTACACACTCAAACCTCAGAAAAATGTCACATCAGTTACAATTAATCCGACTTGACTTATTTATTTGGAAGTTTCAAATAGAGGGATGAAGTTTTCTGGAAGTTTTTATGGAAGTTTGAAAACCAAAAATGATAAAACCCAAAAAAATACATTTCATTTGAGAACCTATTATAATAATATATTTTATTATTTTAAATTAAAAAATAAAATAAATATAATTAAAATATTAATTTATTAAGTTCTCAGATAACTATAATTACTATTTGGAAACCTCTTGCTTTTTGCCTTCAAATAGTGTGTCAAAATTAAAGGTAAGAATGAGAGAGAAACGTGTACCTTTTTTATATTACTTTACTAAATTAAAAAGATTTGAACTATATTTACTATATTATTAATAAATTTTTTTCTATAATTTATTTTATATATTATTTGATAATTTATATATTATTTTAATTGATAGTGTATATAGTATAAGAAATAATTTTAATAAAAAAATAAAATAAAATGATTTTTGGTAATGTATTTGAAAATATAATTAAAACTTATTTTTGAATATTATTTTCATATCATATGTACATAATATAAGTGTATTATTGTTAGTTGTTTTTACTTTTAAATAGTTAGTTATTATGGGTCGAAGATATTATCTGCAAGTAATGAATGTAAAATGGAAAACTTCATTAAATTAGATTTGATATATCTAAAGAAGATAATTGATATTATAAATATTCCAGAAATTTCTAATTAGTTTCTATATTTCAATATATCACATATCTTAGAAGTGAATTAACAATTTAAAATAATGATTTTTTGTGTTATCATGTAATTATATGTCTTATTTGTAATTTTTTATTCTGTTTCAAAATTAAATTGGTATTTTAGTTAAACTTAATTATTCTTTTAATGTGATTTGCCATGTACTTTTTCAACAAAAACAAACATTGCCTCTAATAGAACTATGTAAAATATTGCAAATAATCATTAGTCAAAATTATTGCATTAGTTGATGATAATCATCTGACTTTATACCAATTAATTTCACGTGACTTTAGATTAATTAATTTGATGAGACTTTAAAACAAAATAATTTCACGTGAGTTTAAACTAATTAATTTTAGGAGACTTACTAATTAATTTCAAATCTAACATAGACTTTTAACATTTGAAAAGAGTACTTTTGTCTCACACTTTTACACACTGTCAAAAGTTTTATTTTTCTTGTTTAGTATAGAAAGGTTAATTTCAAATCCGTAAAATAGAAGAAAAACATAAATTTGAGAGTCATTTTCATTAAAAATTACATTTTCATTATTCAAATCATACTTAACACAACAAAGTCAGAGAAAACGGAGTTCTACAGGTTATAAGTCTTCTGTTCAACGTCCTAGTGAACAACCCATGACCAGAAGCGCTTAAAAATCCAAGTTTGATGTGTTTAGATTATTGATTTAAGATTTACAGGAAAATTAGAATTATAATGATATAAAAATAGAATCTTCATTCTTTTAAGTCGATAATATTATGAATGGTCCAACAATATTCGATAACGGATGATACGATAGCTCCAATAAATACTTATTAAAATAAGTTTTAAATAACTATGATATCATACTAAAAAATAAATTTTTTAAATTTAAAATAATATTATAAAACCAGTTAATTAAGTGAGTTTTACAAAACTTATATACTTATATATAATAAAATATTTTTATCTATAATCTTCAATTTCAAAACTCTGTTATTAGACAGTGAAGTAATAATATACTGTTTTAATAATTGAAAAAGAGTATATGATCGAGTAATGATAAAAAGCAAATGGTTGGAGAATATAGTGATCTGCATGGTGGCGCCTTCAAAATCACGAGGCTTTCATTGTGGGTCCTTCTTGTGCCGCCGCCATTTGCCGTGGGCATGTGTTGAAAATTAGAAACAGATATAAGAAAGGAACGAAAGAAGACACGTTCCCTTAAGCAAGGAAAAAGACAGTGATGGTGTTGAGGCTGGTGGGGCAGATTCAAACACGCAAGAAGAGGTAAAGCAAAAATTTTGTCATTGAATGCAAGATTTTTCGTTGCCTTTGACTGGAAAAAAAGCTCCTGAGAGAATAATGCCTGCAATTTGGTTTCTTCCAAATAGTTGACTGTGGAAGAAGAAATCTTGGAGCATATCTGTTATCCGAGGAGACAATCCCACATCTAAAGAAAAAATAACCAACGAAGAATCTTACGGGATATTCATACGTAATTGGCTAAATTTATTTATTTATAACATGAGTAATTAACTTAATTCTATAAATAATAACAATAATACATTATTATTTTTAGCTAAATCATTTTTCTTTTTCTTTTTCCTTTTAACTTTTTTTTCTATCACTCCCTCAATTTCCCTAATTATACAAAAAAAAAAATAGTTTAACTTTTTTTTCAAGACTTTATCCCTAAGAAAACCTTAACTTCTGATATGTCCAAGTCAAACTCAAGTCAGAGAAGGTTTGAAAATTGTTTTTGATGAAAATATGGCTGGTTATACTTTGTTAAGCTTAAAGATTAAATAGTGACGCTTACGAAAACAAACTTTTCAGTAATTTTGTGCCAGTGGTATAAATAAAAATTTATGGTGTTTAATAAAAAACATAGCTAGAAAGCTGAGAATAAATATATTTTTTCACAGAAAATTGTATTTCCATTTTTCAAATAATTCTTGCGTAGACGTATGAGACAGACGAAACAGAGTCCACAGAATTCCAAAATCATTCGAATGATAAAGTTATTTGAGTACAAATAAATAAGAAATAAAATTAATGTGTTAATGATTAATTGGGTTTATTAAAACTCGAAAATTTTGACTCTAATACCTTCTTGGTACAGGAATACTATTTTCTTGGAAATAAAACATATAAAAAAAAATTATATTACAGATATAAAAAACATGGTTCATCTATTGAAATGTGTAACGAATAATTGTAAGAATCGAAAGATACGTTGCCGTGCAGCTATGAAAGAGAAATACGGAGGGCAACACCAACATTTAAAATATTTAATTGACACTTGTATTTGTTAAAAACAACATGGACAACATGACAACAGAGAGAAACATGTGAGTTAAAAGTGAAGAAAATTCAACACTTAGAAATTACTTTCAATTAAAAGCATATATCATTTCTCTGGATAAAGTATAATGTATTTTTTTTTTATCAACAAAGAATAAATAAATTAAGAGGGATATTTCAGGATGTCCCAACCCTTATACAATACCCATACATTACATGTGGTAAACCACATGTAATTCAAGGCTTCCAAATCATAGAAAGTTGTTCATTTCAGCAAATCTCTACTCACATGGGGTTCACCCCAATTACAAAAAACCTACATTAATAAGATGGTACTAAACTCATCCAGCTTGAAGGCATAAACTCACGAATGAAAAACCTGCATTGTTCGGCTGAACTCCTGGTATTTTCCATCCCAAAACAGAGGATTTAATCCTTATTGTTACCACACTCCTGCATCACCTAGGACTTGTGTATAGCTCCAACTTGTTATGCGTCTTCTCCTCTCCCATATGCGCTCATCACCCTAGTCCATACACCGCTTTATAGCTTCAAAAGGTTACCACTGTAACCAGTATGAGAGCTTTTCCATCCAAGAGCACCCCTGCATAAAGAACAGAGAACAAGTTCTCCAATGTTACCTTATTTTTAAAGAGAAAGAAACTCCTTAGCCACACCCCCCACTCTCACGCTATCTCTACTCCCCGTGAGAGCATCTCACTCCATATACATCTACCATACCTCCTTCCTTCTTCACACCGATTATCCACCTTCCGCCCCTTTTATTTAAATGCATGACATTGGATTTAAAATCCAGTCCACTAAAAAGTAGGTGAAAGAATTTGATTTATGTTTTAACCATAGTCATGATTTGATTTGGGCCTTTTGGAATATCTCCTCTGCATCTACTACACCATGCTTAAACACCACCTCGTTCCTTTGGTCCCATATGCTCCTCACAATTGCTGGCCAAACTCCTTTTCAAACCAAATTTTTTTTTTAGTTAACCTGGAATAAGTGGAAACTCTCAAAATTGGTCTTTATATCATTATGTTGGGCAAGCACTATACCAAACCATCTGTAACACAACGACCAAACGCACAGAGTATGTTTGCATTCCATGAAGAGATGTTGACTGAACTCAGCTGTGGTCTGACATAGAGCACATAAGGTATTATTCAAGATCACCCCTTTCCTACTCAACCTCTCTCTAGTTGGTAGATTGTCCGTCAAAGCCCTCCATGTTAGCCTTCCAAAGAAGTTTAAACACGTCTAGATGTGGCCCTCTTCCTTGGTTAGCCAAGCATGCATAAGCGGAATTCACTGAAAAACACCTTTCATCTTCACTTCCCCACGTATGGCCATCCTTCTCTTCTCGACGCAGCCTAGTCATAGATAGGAAGGTTAGCATCTCTTCTACCAGCTTGGTAGTCATAGATAGCTTGGTTAGCATCCCTAAAGGATAATGTATCTAAAATGAGTTAGTAAAATGTTCAACCAAATAACTATTTTAGGCGAATATACTTGACTAATGCGTTTTTGTAGGAGATTAGTGTAATTCACTTAGTTTATTATTGATATAGGCAAAAAAAATTATCACGGGTTTGGATAAATTATATCTCATTAACACAGTTTTATTATGAAGAAATTATGTTAGAAATACACAACTTCATTTAATATAGAAGTCGTGTTACTCATGAACGACTTTAGTTGAAATCGTATAACACATATGAGTGTTTTGGACGATTATGATTAATTTTTAAATTAAAGCTTAAGTAAATTCGTGTAAACATGACACAACTTCAGTGTAAAAATAATATAATTGAAGTCGTGACATTCATGCATGATTTCAATTGTATTATTTTTACACTAAAATCGTGTCAGTCATGCACAACTTCAGTTTGATAAGTGAAAAAAGAATAAAACCTGAAAATTGAAGTGGTAGGGTTTAATGATGATTGTTAACAAAAAAAAAATATAAGAGTTTAACGAGCGATGTTAATAGTGTGGTAGTTGGGGTTTAGATGTGAGGGTTTTAATGTCGGGACTTGGACATAATATTTGACCAGTGTATGCAGGTCAATACTCTTCATTTCTGAGTTCACCAAATAGTCTTTCGTAAACATGAAAGACTTGTTGCAATGTGTACACAAGTGAGATGTACCTAGCAAAATCGTGGTGAGCATATTTGCATGCAACAAGCACATGGGAGCATGATAAGTGTAGTTTTTGGAATTTCCCACAGTCACACCATAATTCGTCCAAGCGAACTGCAAATTGGCCTAATGGTCATACTTCTCTTGGATTTTGTCTATCTTCTACCAAAAATCTGGTGTTCCTCCTATCAAAGGAGAGCCATGTATGAGTGTTTGTCTTTGAATGCTTTTACTTGAAATTAATATGATTACATCATCAATAATAATAAAAATAAATATTAATTTATGTTTATAGATTCAACTTTTATGTTGTTGTAGGGTTTAATTTTTTATTTTCTTCATTCTTACAAAAAAAATAAACTAAACATTTTTAATTTATTACTATTTTAATTTTATTTTGTAAAAAACCATTTCTTTATTCATTAATAATTATTTTAAACATTAAAAATATTTATTTATTTAATGCATTCAAAATTAAAATTATTAATTTATTATTTTTTTTACTTTTAAAATGATGCTAGATAAAAAAATAAAAACAAAGAATGCTAGATGATAAAATAAAAGTGTAAATAATATTATATGAGAATTAAGTTTTTTTTCCTCAAGTGGAAAATGAATGATATGATCATATGATACTTGAAGAAGAAGCATGTCGCCATTAGGATTTGTTAAAATAACATGTTAAATATACTTTATTGGCAATTCTTCTTTACACATATAAATCATAGTATAATACAAAATTAAAACTATATGCATTCAAGTTCTTTAAATAATATCTTATGGACAAAAAATTTAATCATTATTTAACAAAATAATATAAAATTTATTATTCATGTCAAAAACCTGAAATGATGAAAATGGTTATGGATGGGTTTTTTTCTGCTCTCACTCTGGAATAAACTTTTTTTCTTTTGAAAGTTCCATTCTGGAAAACAATTTCCCATCTTGGACACTTTATTTTTTAATGTGTTTTTTTAGTAATGGATTTTCAATTTTGAAATTCATTCTCAAAATCCAATTTCTGATTACACCCTCGCTACCATGGAAAATGCGTCTTGAAATAAAATAAAACGGGTAATTCGGGATTTCAAAAAGTAATGAGGTGCAGGAAGAAGAATGAGTGGTGTCAGAAGAAATACCGGATGTTTTAAAGGAACACATCAACAATGGACTGGACTTTCTTTAGCAACTAAGACTAATTAACCAAAAAAAAAAATTATAATAATTATAATATAAATTATATCAATAATAATAATAATATAAATTATATTAATATTAATAATTATATTAATAATAATAATTATATTAATAATAATAATATAAATTATATTAATATTAATAATTATATTAATAATAATAATATAAATTATATTAATAATATAATAAAATTTGTCTGGTGTAGTGGTTAAAGTTTCTTTGGTCACTTAAGGAACTTGGTTTTAAATCTCATCCGGTGCAATTTTTATTCTCGCGTTTTTCTGCGATCTCATAAGTCACTGAACCTACCTTTCTCAAGATTTGACAGGATCCAACAAACTTAGGAGATAAGTTCCTCCATTCTTTAGGTGTTTCTTCCACTTTGAAATGTATTACGTTTATTCTTGCCTTGTGGTGTGTTTGTGATTTGTTCCCATTCTTGACAATGTGTGCCTATGAATGATTTGTTCATTTTTTCTTCCACACTTTTTTAACCACTTTCACTTGCAATTTTGTCTTCTTTTTTTTTCTACTTATCGTTCCATTCCTTTCTTGTTTCTGCTACCCTATTGTATTCGGGTTTGTTAACATTGATTTTCCGAAACCCAAACCAAATTGTTTTCAGCTTTTTCTCCAGCTCCCTAATGTTCTGAACACCCAAGAATCTAACAAATTTGAATCTGCTTTTTAGTGTTCAATCTCCTGCATATCAAAACATCATTCACCATTCCCCATCTTTGAAAAACCTTCTACATGTTTGTTTCCTTGAAATCAAATGGAAATTTTGAGAAGAAGAAAGATGTCTCCCCTGAATGATCCATTTGTATTCAAATTACTTGGTTCGTGATGAGAAATAAGAGAGAAAAAAATGATCTTCACTATAACTTGAAATATAAACAACAAACTATCACTTTCACATTTGGACAATAAAACTTTATAGTTTTAACTCAAAATCCTTTTACTCTCTAAATTTACCAAACACGAATATTAGTTCAAATTGTAAATATAAATATGTTCAACCTTAAACATGATTTATCCAAATGTTTATTTAATGATGTAAAGGCTAGACCAAGTTAGAATAAACTTTTTTAATAAGCTATAAATAAATTTATTCATTTTGTTTACTACAAATCATTCTTTACAATGATATTTTATATAAATTACAATGCTATAAATTATTTTAAATATTTAATTTAAATGATCTTATAGAACATATAATATTTTTATTAAGAAAACTTTTTTTGATTTCAAGAAAGTTAAAATCTAATTTTTCTTATGTAATAAAATTTTGAAATATGTAACTAAAAAGCATTATTATATATGTTATTTATTAAAACATAAATCAAACCTAAAGCAAACATTCTCAATTTCTGATTTTTTTAAAAAATAAAAAAATATGTGTTGTGACAAACACCTGAAATTTTAAAAAAAAAATACAAATTTTGGAATCTTTCTGTCCATGTTCCTAGGTAGGACACTCCCTCACAGTGTCAGGCACATGAATATGTGTTATTGACCAATAATTATAATTATGCCCAGACAAAACTCAACTTAATCCAATGTTTATTATAATAAATTATTTTTAATATTTAAATAAATTCTTTTAAAAATCTTCACCATATAACGAATTAGGTTACAAACATAAATATAAAAACATAATTGATTATGGAATTAATAATACATTTTCTGTTTTTATATTTTGTAAAAAGAAATAAAAGATTTGTTCATTGTATGAGATTTTACTTATTTCCTTCTCCACTGCTTATGTTCTATAGAGGAAGTAGTTCTGCTTTCCAAACGGATCGTGTTCCATACACTTCGCAGATCTATTTCACCTTGTTTCGTTGGCAACACAACAATTTCGTTAGATCTATTTTTTCAATTAGTGAAGAATTAACCGTATACAAGATATTGTTCGACTCTAAACGTCTGAGACTATGCAGAATTGTGGATATCAGGATCTGAATTGAAAATAGAAACTGCTTGATTCTCAGAAATTGGACAGTGGGGCTTACACCCGAGGATTGACTCACCAATTACTCCAATCCTTCTAGCTCCAAGTCCATCAATTTCTTCCCTACTTCACCTAAAAAGTCTTGGGTGTTGATCCTTAGGTGTGTGGATTTCATCTTTAATCCCCAATCTTCCAACACCAGCACCAACCTGCTAGTTCTTCCAACAGCACCCAGCAAAGGCTTTGTTCCAAAGGCTCTAAAAAGACTAGGCAGCATACGCACTGAGCTAATTGTGCATACGTCACATCAGCCATTAGATCTGTGAACGACTCAGATGGTAGTGTTGTAGGAGAAGACACATACACCAGATCTGTATGAACCGGATCCACCTATTGAAGATATCGTTCACGAATTCTTTATGTTGCTCGAGAGTTTCACAGATCAAGTTTCCCTAATCACATCTTCCATGAAACAACAATTTGATAGAAGGTAAGAACAAAAGAGAGGAACAGTGTTCACAGTATCGATTGAATTGAAAAACATAACTAACCAAAACAACCTATGTAACCAACAACGAACCCTAACACTACTTTACATTGATTCATTTGAAAAAAAAAGAAAAAAAACTCTATAATAAGTGTTCACAGTGCTATTACCAAGAAAACCACCTCTGGTCAAAGAGTTCACCGGGGATCTCATCGGAAATTTGATAGCGGCTGCGATTAACTAAGGGAAGAAGAAAGAGGAAGATCCATATTGGATCCTAGCCAGAGAGAGTTGTTGACTTGTTCTAATAATTTTTTTTGGGAAATCGCATGAAACATGTAAATTCGTTACTTCAGAGATTCAGGTGAGTGGGGACCACCTTTCGGCTGTAAGTGATAACTGATCCTCGCCGCTAAATTTATCAATCAAATGTTTAAATTAAATTAGTTATCGGCTCAGATCTCTCTCTCTTCTTCTTTTTTCTTAATTGGAGGAAAAAGAAAAAACATAAAATATGATTGGGTTACACAAAATCCCTTAATAGTGTGTTAAAAGTAAAACCTAACTATATAGTGGATTGAAAGTGAGAATAGTACACAATAACGAAACCAAGAACTGCATGACATAATACAAAAAAGAATTGTATGCTAAATAAAACAAAGCAAATTTTACAAGGAAGAGGGTATATATATTAATGATTAATTTTGCAGTCGGTTGAGATGAGCTAGTGAACAACAACTTAATGACATAAGAAAACTGGTATGCAAACAGTTTCACATTCTCACTGTATTTCTTCAAGTTCTTGGTCTTGGGCTTCCAAGTCTGTGGTGTGATGAGGCTGTGGAGTGGTGTCTTGTTGGTATAGAAAGAGTTTCACATTCTCACTGTATTTCTTCAAGTTCTTGGTCCTGGGCTTCCAAGTCTTTGATGTGATTTGTGTCTTGTTGATCTTTTCGGAGAAAACGAATGATATGATCCTTGAAGAAGAAGCATGCAAAGAGGAAGAAAAAGGCATTTATGATATAATAGGAGGAAAGCCAGGAGCTAGGAGGTAGGATAACGCAGATGAGGGTTTCAGAAGCAAGAATACCAGAAGCGTGGAGAGTAATTATAGCTGTGATTGAGGGTTGAGGTAGGGAAAGAGCAAGAGCGTGGAAGAACATGGATGTGAGAAAGAAGACGATCTGAAGGTCAGTGATGGGGTAGGGCTTCACGGCAAGTAAGTTAACACAGACGGCTATGAAGGCAGCGTAGCCGGCGTAAGGTTTATGGGTTATGTGTGTTTGCGCTCCCATATTGAAGTGTGAGTTGGAGGGGAGAATTGAATTGAAGCTTTATAGAGTGGTGTACCTACCGATTATAGAGTGGTGTACCTACCTGCCCAAAGTTCGAAAAAGAGCAGATAAAATAATAGTCTCCCGCAGAAAAAACCAGGCATTCTAATTTATAAAAATATGTATGCAAAATTTGACTTAAACCGTAAAACATATGAATCTGTCTGTTAGCATTAGAAAAGTGAGTGATCCACACTCCTGAATCAGCCCGTGCAAGCCATAACACACTCTTCTAATCTAAATCTAAACTTCTTGCTTGACCTGTCACTACAAGAAAATTAAATTAGCATGCAATTTCCTTCTTCTGATTATCATTTTTTCTTCACACTCTGTTCATACGTGCCTCTTTGATATTATGTTACCAACAATATTAACTCAACCTAACGCAACCTCGCGATTATATATACATAAATAACAACTAAGTCTAGAGAAAAAATAATAATTAATTACTATGTTATTAAATATTAATTAAATTTAGAGAAAAAAAAGAATTTTTTTTTATTGTCCTACTATATTTACAAAACTTTTCGCCTCAATAATGACAATATGTTCAAACACTAAGTTAAAGAATCATCTTCATAATGATGATAGGATGGATTGAGATAACTAGTTCTAAGGACCTTTAATATTATAAAATCAGTAATTTTCTTTTTCTCAGTTTTTAAAATTTACTTTAAAATCTAATTAAGTTGAATAAATTGAAGTAATGAAAAAAAATCAATTATTATCTTATCTTATTTATTTTAAGGTTTAGGGTTTAAAATTTCAACATCACTAAATTATTAATATCACTTAATTATATTCCCTAAATTATTAATATCACTTAATTAATTATCTTATAATTAAGTGATGGGACAAAAATAATTTAGTGTTAGAGATTAAGATAACTTAAGAGTTACTTTGTATTGAGATTTAGTATGTTAATTATATGCAACATTATTCCTCAAAATTTAGTTTCTATAATTTAGTCTAAACTTAAGTATTATTTATTTTTAAACAGTTTAAAAGATTTACTCATATGAACTAAAATATTTATTTTCTAAAATATTGAAGATTTTTAATTTGTTTTTAAAAATAGATAGTGTCTCCTTCATTTTAGGACATGGAAATTTGAACACAATTTTAACAATTAATAATTAACCACAACACACAATATACACTACTAAAAAATTATTAAATAAACTAATTTTAGAGAAAAAATTAATTATTATATTAACTAAATTAAATAATATTTTAGAGATTAATTTTTTTTATATCTACTGTGATGGAATAGCAATCATAATTTAATTCGAAAAAAGTAAATTGTTTAGGTGTAGTTTTAGATTCATTAAAAAGGATGATAACTTAAATACCACTACAAGAAATAATTATGGTTGAGTATCCAAAAGATCGACGAAAAGAGTAAAAGAGAGACTATACATGGAACTAGTGTGGACTTAACGTCCCAATAGAAATGAAAGTTAATCTTACGGTGGCTATGCATTAGAGAAGGCCTCCAATAAGAAACAAATTTACAAGATAGTGTTGACTAAGCCTACATAAAGAAAAATATATTATTTAACTATAACGTAGGTTTGAAGGACACTAAAATGGATATAAAATTAAATAATTATTAGAAAATGGACTTTAAGCCTAACTAAACCTCATAAAATTGACTTATAAGGTGAGGTTTTCATTCACTTATTCCCTCTGAAATGTCTTAATCTCTAGTCGATGTGAGATCTCCAATACACCCCCTCACGTCGAGCCTACCAACTCGTGCGTGAGACTATATATTATGGGTGGTCCGATAATCGACCGATAGCGGGTGACCTGATAAGCCCAAAAAACAATCTTTAGGATAGACTCGAAATGACTATGATATCATTTTAAGAAGTGGACTTTAAGCCTAACTCAACCTCATAAAACTAGCTTATAAGGTGAGGTTTACACCCACTTATATACTATGAAATGTCATAATCTCTAGTCGATGTGAGATCTCCAATAATAATTAAAGTTAGCGTCGCCATTGGGGACACTACGTGGGAAAGCAAATGTGAGTAAATTGTCGTCATTGGTAGGGATGACAAAGTGGGACGGGCTATGCGGGCCGACCCACAACCCGCTTAGAGAAAACATGGGTCGGGTTGCCTATTCCAACCCACTGATCTGCTCAGGCCTGCCACACATGACCCACAACTCGCACGGGCTAAGTGAGGGCAGAACGAGCTGGCCCACATGACCTGCATAACTTAAAAATGTAGAAATTTTTTTCTACACCCCCATATTTTCTTAATATAGTCTCATATTTCACATTCCAAATTTTTTAATAACATCTTATTACGCATGTCCTGTGAGAATAATATTTGATACCATTTACCTAATGCATCTAAATAAATAAAAAATTAAATTTATTCAAAATTTCTATTTAAAAAATAATTTTTATTAATTTAAAAAAAAATAATTCTTATGCGGGTTGGCCTACGGGCCAATCCTTATGCGAGGCGGGCTAGAGAAATCAACCCGCATATTCTATGCGGGGCGGGCTAAGTGTGGGGCGACTAGCTCGCATTGCCATCCCTAGCCATTGGGGACACTACCTGGGAAATAAATGAGTAAAATGCACTTAAGGATAGCGAAATAACCACGAAGAAGACGTAGGATTTTTGGGAGGAATTTCAGGATAATGAGTTTGAAAGAGTGAGACAAAAATCAGAAATTGAAAGTGTGGGAAAATGAAAATGTGAGACAAAAATGTTTTAATATTTTTTTTCTCATTAAATAACTTAGCGTGAATAAACCTCCACGCCACTTCAGTGTCGCCTAGACCTATATTAAATGTAATAAAATATTAAATAATAACTTGCATCCACTTTGTATCTCCATTCTATCATTTTGCAACTTATTTTTTTATTACATCTACTTTGTATCCCAATTCTAGACGCTAACTTATTATTATTATTTTAATAATTTTTAACTTACATACACTTTGTGTCTCCATTCTAAACTCAATATTATTCTGTCATTTAATTTTTTTTATTGCATCTACTTTGTGTCCCCATTTTAGACGCTAACTTATTATTACTATTTTAATAATTTTTAGTGTGTTAAAGATTTCCATTGTGGACACGATCACTACAAGAAAATCATGAAATAGAAACCAATTTGTAGAAACCAAAATAATTAGTTGCAATAGTAACTAAATTAGAGACCATTTTATAAACTAAAAAGAAATTTGGTTTCTAAATTAGTTTCTATTATTGTTAAATAGTTTTTAAATTGGTATCTAATTAGCAACCAAGGTTTTTGCTACCAAATTTAGAAACTAAATAATTGGTAGTTAAAACCTTAGTTGCTAATTAGATACCAATTTAGAAACTATTTAACAATAATAGAAAATAATAGAAACTAATTTAGAAACCAATTTTTTTTTAGTTTCTAAAATGGTCTCTATTTTAGTTCCTATTGTAACTAATTATTTTGGTCTCTAAAAATTGGTTTCTATTTCATGATTTTCTTGTAGTGGATATTTGATATTTATTTATTTTTGTCTAACTTGAGTAAACTTCACCCATGCTAGTGACTTCTATTTTATAGCCCCCGTTTTTTGTTGACAGCTAAAATGGATTTTTCTTGTAGTGTATGTTGGTACATACATGGTAAGAAAGCCATATTGTAACATCCAAACTTATAAAATAATATTATATATATATATATATATATTAAATCACATTAATATAAACATGACTTAAATATTTTAAGTTTTGATTTTAAGCAACACCAATAACACATGTAAGATGAACTCTAAAGAGTAGACAAATTAAAGATTTTGTCTTACATGCTTCATCTTGTGAAACTTAAAGGACAAATGAATCAAAATTTTGTTTGACATTTGTTTGATGAAACTTGAAGGATAAACGAACCAAAACTCCGCTCAACGAATTTTAAAAGACAAATGAAATAAAAGTTTCATCTAACGCTTGTTCCGAGGAACTTTAAAGGATAACTGAAAACAAGGATTTATTTGAAGCTTGTCTCACGAACTCTAAAGGATAGATAAATTTGAGACTTTGTCTAATGCGGTTCTCTCACGAATTTTGGTGGACAAATGAGCCCAAGA
Organism: Phaseolus vulgaris; assembly: GCF_051622355.1. Classification (NCBI taxonomy): domain Eukaryota; kingdom Viridiplantae; phylum Streptophyta; class Magnoliopsida; order Fabales; family Fabaceae; genus Phaseolus; species Phaseolus vulgaris. Next base: position 23,878,225 of record NC_143503.1, read on the forward strand.
CTTTGTCTAACATGCTTATCTCATGAACCTTAAAGGGCAAACAAGACTACATCTGACATGCTTTTTTTAACAAACTTTTGATAACGGATGAAGTCAAGACTTCTTCTAACAAATTTACTCAAGGCTTCGTTTGATAAATTGGATAATTTCTTAACGTGTGTCTAATGAACTAAAGTTGTCATAAACCCTGTGTTAAAATGATAAGATGAATAAAAATATGTTTATATATCATTAGATCATATAAAGGTCTAAAGGAAACTATGTAAGGGTCTAGACCAATTAAATTGGTATAAGATCATATATGATCTCAACAAATTATTTAGCAAGGTTGTCAACCATAAACTCAGACTCAATCTTTTTCTCACACAAAATCCATTCAATCACATAAGGACAAAGAAAAAAAAATATGTTTACCTTTAGCATGAAAAATTTAATGCAAAGGATAAGGATAAGCTTGATTATATCTTTCTTCTTCTCACATTACATGATTATGTTTTTACAAATTATCTAGAGAACTTATCCTTTCATCACATGTACATATATCTTACAAACTATCCATCAAAACTTTCATTTCGTTTGAAATCAAATAACAAAATCAAAGTTTAAATTGAAAAATCATGATAAACCTTGCTATAAAAAAGGATGTGGGATGTCGAGTCTCTCAATATAAAGAAATAAAGAGAAAAGTGGGTTAAGGACAAATCCTAAAAATCATTCGAGTTACAAGAGATTAGACTTAATCTTCAAATATTTATGTATGAGAAGAAATTGATTATCATTTCATATATATATATATATATATATATATATATATTTATAATTATCTAATTATCTTTGTCAGTGAGATGTCTTTATCCTTATTATTTTAATTTATTTTATAATTATTTTTATCTCAATAAGGTATTTCCAATCTTATCTTATTTATTTTATTATTAAAAAAATACGGAGCATTATTTGAATTATATGAGTTTAAATTATATGTAGTTGGAGATTTAAGCCTGTGAAATTAAATGAGTAAGATTTGAATGAAATAATCTTGTATTTGTTGGTAAAGCTTATTTATTCTAACTACACATTGTAAAATTAATTTAAACTCTTAAAACAATAAATCATATATAATATATATATTATTATTAAAAAATTATTAAATAGAAACTAACAAATCATATATGATATATATATCACTACTAAAAAAAATTATTAAATATAAACTAATTTTAAAGATAAAAAATAATTAGTTACTATATTGACTAAATTAGATACTATTTTATTATTAAAAAAAATATTTTTAAATTATTTTTTATTATTAATAAATATAATTAATTACCAATTTTTTTTTTATTTTCTTGTAGTATATATATATATATATATATATATATATATATATATATATATATATATATATATATATATATATATGAATAACAAAAGAGTAGCCGTCTAAAACCATTGGAAGAAGTTATGAATTCAAATTCTATTAGTGAACAGTTGAATGTCATCAAATTCTATTTAACATTATTTTCATTTTATTAATATGTAATTTTTTTTAACACATTTTTTTATCATCCTTACGTTTTAAATTAATTATTTTAAAAATCAATATTTTAAATTTTATCATTATCCTTTTTTGTTATTAATATGATGATATAAAGTGAAATATTTAGATGACGGGATAGAAACAGTAGTTAATATTATATATAATAGCCAAATGAAGAATGAAGATTAGTATAAAGCATTATTATAGTTATGTATGGCCGTCATAAATGGAATTATAAGTGCACGGCGAAGATGACGGTGGCTTACGATGCCTCCCAAGCTCTATTTCCTTTAAAAGTTGTATATAATACTGCATGTACTCACGTGTTTTTCTTTATATTCCAGATAAAAATTATAAAAGCTTTTATTTTAAATAATATATATACATTAATAAATATGTTTAAGACAATCTACTTTAAAAAATTATTAAATAAAAATTAATTTTAAAAAAGAATTATTATGTTAATTAAATTAGATACTTATTTATTATTAATATATTTTTAAATTTTAAAATAACAATTATTTGCTTTTAGTTTTATATTCTTATCATCTACTATTTATTTACTTTATATTCTGCGACACGTATTCAACGTCCAAGATCAACTATAAAAATAATTGTATTTTGTAAGTATTATTATTAATTAATGATAAACTCTTTTCTTACTTCTTTTTTTGATGATCATGACGTAGATAGACTCAACCCTCAGAAAAATGTCACATCAGTTACCATTAATCCAACTTGACTTATTTATTTGAAGTTTCAAATAGAAGGAAGGGAGGAAGTTTTATGGAAGTTTGAAAACCAAAAATGATACTTTGAAACGAAAAAGAAACATTTCATTTGAGAACCTATTATAATAGTATAATGATATATTTTATTATTTTAAATTTTTAAAAAAATATTATAAAAATTTATATGTCCATTTCTCTAATTATGTCCTTTCCTGTACATTAATATTTATTCTATACTTTTATTCAATATCTGATTTAATTTTTGAAAAAAAATTACTTCTACTAAAATAGATGATGCACTTATATTAATCTCAGTTGAATTTTATCTACTCCCAAACATTCTTTAAAATATATATTGCTCCAAATTCAATTTTTGACAAAACAAAATAAAATTTACACCAATTTTTCCTAATTAAAAAAAAAGCATCCCAAAAGAAAAACTGCACCTCAATTAAATAAAAAAAATTCCAATTTGAAGCCCAGTATTCCGAAGCCCAATAAAAAAAAAATAGAACTCTAATAACGTAAATCACAACCCTAATTCCACATCACCCAACGGCACCACCAAGACCACCGTCGACCTGCAATCTGCAACCACCGTACGAATCGCAACCTGCAATCACCGCACCACCGCGCGCGATGTGTATTCCATTTAATTTTTCCCATTCAAAACGTATATGTGGAAGTAATGAATTTAAAATCAACACTTCATTATATTTAAAAAAGATAATTGATATTATAAATACTAAAGAAATTTCTAATTAGTTTCCATATTTCAATAATGAGTGAATTAACAATTTAAAACAATGATTATTGCGTTATCATGTTATATGTCTTATTTGTAATTTATTATTCTGTTTCAAAATAATATTGGTATTTTAGTTAAAATTATATATTAAGCTTTTATTTTAGTGTGTTTTGCTATGTCCATATTCAATATAAACAAACATTAATTACCTCTAATAGAACTATGTAATATATTGCAAATAATCACTAGTCAAAATGATTGCATAATCATGTGACTTGACTTTAAACCAAAGACTTTTTAACATTTGAGAGGAGTACTTTTCTCACACATTTTATACACTGACAAAAGTTTTACTTTTCCTTTTTTTAAGTATAAAAAGGTTAATTTCAAAAGACAATTCCTATTTACATTCCGCGGATGATATAAACTCCCTAAAATAGAAGAAAAACATAAATTTGACAGTCATTTTCAGCATTCGGATCATACTTAACACAAAGTCAGAGAAAACGGAGCCACAAGTTCTAAGTGTCCTAGTGGAAAACCCAGAGATGCGATTACAAATCCAAGTTACGCGCAATTATGTGTTCAATCGCGATTAAATTATTGATTTAAGATTTACTAGGAAACTATAATGACAATGAAATGGAAATAGAATCTTGATTCTTCCGAACGTTGTTTCAAGCTCTGTTATTCGACAGTGAAGTAATGATAAAAAGCAAATGGTTGGAGAATATAGTGATCTGCATGGTGGCGCCTTCAAACTCAGGAGGCTTTCATTGTGGGTCCTTCTTGTGCCGCCGCCATTTGCTGATAATGGAAACAGATAAAGGAAACACGCTTCGTGTGGTTTCAGGATTGTGGGACAGATTCAAACACGCAAGAAGAGGTCAAGCAAAATTTTGGTCATTCAATGCAAGATGTTTCAGTTGCCTTTTCACTGAAAACAAAAAAACTCCTGTGAGAATGCCTGCAGTTTGGTTTCTTCCAAATTCCACAAAAGAGCAATATTTGACTGTGGAAGAAGAAATCTTGGGGGAGACAATCCCACATCTGAAGAAAAAATAACCAAGAATCTTACGGGATATTCATACATAATTGTTTAAATTAATTTATTTATAACATGAGTAATTAACTTAATTCTTTAAATATTAACAATAAACATTTTTAGCTAAATCATTTTTCTTTTTCTTTTTCTTTTTAACTATTTTTTCTATCACTCCCTCAATTTCCCTGATTATACAAAAAAAAATATGTTTAACTTTTTGTTTTCAAGACTTTATCCCTAAGAAAACCTTAACTTCTCAGATGTGCAAGTCAAAATCAGGTCAAAGAGAAGGTTTAGAAAATTGTTTTTGATGAAGTAATGAACATGGACGGTTATGACCTTATTAGGCTTAAAAATTAGAGACGCTCACGAAAACAAACTTTTCAGTAATTTTATGTCAGTAGTATAAATAAAAATGTATGAATATAGCTAGAAAAAGAATAAATATATTTTTTCACAGAAAATTGTATTTCCATTTTTCAACTAATTCTTGTCTAGACATATGAGACAGACGAAACGGAGTCCCAAAATTCCAAAAATCATTCGAATGATAAAGTTATTTGAGTACAAATAAATACGAAATAAAATTAATGTGTTAATGATCAATTGGGTTTATCAAAAATCGAAAAATTTGATTCTAATACCTTCTTGGTACAGGAATAAAAACATATACCCAGGAATATAATTTTCTTGGAAATAAAACATATAAAAAAAATCAGTTACAGATATAAAAAACATGGTTCATCTATTGAAATGTGTAACGAATAATTGTAAGGATCGAAAGATATGTTGTCGTGGAGCTATGAAAGAGAATTACGGAGGGCAACACCAACATTTAAAATATTTAATTGACACTTGTATTTGTTAAAAACAACATGGACAACATGACAACGGAGAGAAACATGTGAGTTAAAAGTGAAGAAAATTCAACACTTGGAATTTTCTTTCAATTAAAAGCACGTACCATTTCTTTTGGATAAAGGATAATGTATCTAAAATTAGTAAGTAAAAGGTTCAACCAAATAACTATTCTAAGCAAATATACTTGACTATTACGTTTTTTTGGAGATTAATGTAATTCACTTCGTTTATTATTGACATATAGGCAAAATAAAATATCACGTGTTTGGATAAAATATATCTCATTAACACAATTTTATTATAAAAAAAAATTATGTCAGAAATACACAACTTTATTTAATATAGAAATCGTGTTATTTATGAACAACTTTAGTTGAAACCATATAATACATAAGTTGTGAGTGACTTGGACGATTATGATTAATTTTAAATTAAAGCTTAAGTAAATTTGCGTCAACATGACATAATTTTAGTGTAAAAATAATACAATTGAAGTTGTGCATTACACGACTTTAATTGTATTATTTTTACACTAAAATTGTGTCAGTCATGTACGACTTCAGTTTGGTAAGTGAAAAAAAGAATAAAACCTGAAAACTGAGGTGGTAGGGTTTAATGAGGAGTGTTAACAAAAAAAATCTAAGGGTTTAACGGGCAATGTTAATAGTACTGTGGTGGTTGGGGTTTAGATGTGAGGGATTCAGTTTTAGGGCCACAGTTAGTGTTATGCTATACGGTAAATATGTAATGTTTAGGGTTAGAGTTGATGTTAAGGGTTTAGGGTTTGTAATTCACATAGTATAGTGCACAATAATTATATGTATAAGTAAAAAGAATTGAAAATTTTAGATGCGTAATAATGCGTTAATTATAATTATTTAGAGATTACGATATTAACTACTTTGATAATGACATGAATGAGTTCAATGACATGTAAGTATGCTAAAGAATACAAGAAATCGAAAGTTATTTATCATAATACAAAAGATTGTTTACAAATGACAACATGTTATTCTTTATACATACAATTGTTGCTATTGTGCCCTTCATTTCTACACTAAAAGCATTTTTTTTTGTTTGTTCTGATCCGACTCATCCATTATGTTATGAATGCATCTAGATGTTGGTCTTTCAGATTCTATGTCTGATATGAAGATCTTCAATAAAATTCATTCTAAACCATTAGGACCCCTTAGAGGTTCTAACCAAGGAGCACACAAATCCCAAAAACACATAGTTTCTCTTAAAAAATAACTCAATGTAAGCATACTAGTAATTTTCATTATGCACTTGATGAAGTTGGACATTATAAGCCTTATAAATACTTTGGAGAATGTAAATTGGATGAACAAAACGTTGTTAGTTGCAAATGATATAATAGGAATAAACAATGGTGAGTTGAGGACAAGGGAGACGAAGAGTTTAAAACTCCCCACAATCACACTACCAAAATTCCAAAAATCCACCATTTAATATCATTTTTTTTAGTATTATTTAAGCTTATTTTAGGTATTTTGAAGTTTTAGTTCTCATACTTTCTCAAATTTCGCAAGATATTTTCTAGTATAAATTAGAGATTTATCAAAACATTATGATTATATTACATTGACAAATTTATTACTCATATATGAGATCTTATTATTTTGGTGCTTATTCTGGATATAACAGGTTGAGTAGGAGGAGAAGTGCAAGTGCAAATGCATGCACCTTAAGATAATCATGTACAACACTTTAGAATGATATAAAAAAAAATCATATATTTATAAATTTTTTTCTTTTGAAAATTCCATTTGGGAAACAATTTTCCATCTTGGAGCACTTATTTTTGGAATGTGTTTTTTTACTTATGGATTTTCAATTTTGAAATTCATTCTCAAAATCCAATTTCTGAAAACACCCTCGCTACCATGGAAAATGCGTTTTGAAATAAAATAAAACGGGTAATTCAGGATTTCAAAAAGTAATGAGGTGCAGGAAGAAGAATGAGGGGTGTCGGAAGAAATACCGGATGTTTTAAAGGAACACATCAACAATGGACTGGACTATGCTTTGTTTGGCAACTAAGACTAATTAACCCACAAATAAAATTTCCCACATTCCATTAAATTATAAGTACTTCAGTTTATATAAACAACATTTAAATATAAGAATATTTTATACTTTATATACTTATTTATTAAATTATATAGAATATATTATAATGCGCACCTGTTGCATTTAATCAGTTTAGACAACAGTTTAAGATAAATCTTAATTTTCACAATTGAAAAGTTATCATAATTCAATAAAAATTAAGCTTTTACAAATATTATGACAATATTAGTAATATTAATAAATTTTTAATAATATCTAACTTATATAAGTAAAATAAAATTATAGTAAAAATATAAAATATACAAAATATATGTGAAATAATAAAAACAATTGTGTTTAATAATTATAATATATTGTATTATTGGTCCAATAAATCATCTATTTTCACAAATATAGTGGAGATAAATGATAGTTATAATAATTCACTTTCACTATAAACAAAAATTAAGTATAGAAATTAAACGTCATTACAATTGGAAATATTGGAGGTACTATATTTTAAATATGATTATTGTTAATTATCTAAAACAAATTAAAAATACATTTTATTTAAAAATGAGTAATTTTTTTAAAAATACAATAATTGAAAAAAAAATATTAAAATAAAGATTAATATTTATCGAAGAAATTGATTAATGATTTAAGATTTTTTTTAAAGGTTTTAATAAATTCTGTTAGATGAAAAAAAATATCATTAAAAATGAGATAAATTAAAATAAGAATCAATGATTTTAAACAGAATTGAAATATAAACTATAGAATATGTGAGTAGTTGTTTGGAAGACTAATTGTTTGATGGATAGATATATTTTAAAGCATAAATGAATAGTTATGGATGTAAATGTTATTTGTAATTAGTGTATGAGAAATAACTCTCATATATACATAAATAATGTATTTTTTTAATGGTGGAAAAGTTAGAGATAATTTTGTATATATATTTTTGTCATACTTTACTTTGAACTTCATTGGATTTTTATTTACTATTACAGAATTAAAAATTATTTTATATTTTCCATAATTTGTTTTTGCTTATCAACTTATTAATTTATATTTAAAATTTTAATTCGATCGAAGTTGAGATCTCAAATGCATGTAGACGTTTTCTTTTTTATTTTGAAAATTTAAGAAATTATTTAAAATATCTAAAACATACAGGTCATATTAAAAAATAGTCATAAAGCGGTTATTAAATTCAACATCAAAGTACTTACATAAAATTGTATATATTTATATATCTAAATTGAAAGTTTTAAAACTTATTTAATTTTGAATTAGATAGTTTAAATTGTTTATTTTAAATAATCTTCTTCTCTATTAAATAAAAAAATTAAAGATATTTATAATATTTTGTGGATTACTTTAGCAGGAGAGTGGAGATCTGTTACGTTACTTTTTCTGATCTAAACTGATATTCTTTTTTATTAAAATTGTAGAATTTTAAAATTGATTTAAGAAAACAAATTTTATGATTTTCCACTACACATAACTCACGTATCATACTTCCCACTTTCTCTCTCATATATAGGTACCTACTTCCCACTTTCTCTCTCATATATAGGTAGATACTTCCCACTTTCTCTCTCCACTACACATAACACATTTTTTTATACCATACTTCTCACTTTCTTTTCTCTTTCCTTTTTACTTTCATGTAAAATCATACTTTCATTTATTTGATTAATCTTTCTGAAACCCTAATTTGACATTTGTTTCATGAAATTGTAATTGAAGTTTGTGACTAGAGGGAACGAAAAGACTCAAAAAAAGTTGTGCGCTTCATCACAACATAATTCTCTTTATATGCATTTCAATTTGTAAAACACTAATTTGAAACATCTGACTAGAGGGATAAGAAGGACTCAACAAGAGGAGACAAGGGTACATGATGAAAGTCATCATAAGACTTAAAAATTATTAAAAAAAAATGAAACTCAAATTCTATTTAATTATTTTTTCGGTTGAGTTTGTAGTTTTAAATAAATTTTAACTATTACCAAATACATATATTTTTACCCATAATTAATAAAATATTAAAAATTATAAAAAAATATGAAACTCAAATTCTATTTAATTATTTTCTATCTTGAGAGACAATTTTGAATTCAAATAGTAATTTTGAATTTTAAATTTTGAAAATTCATTCATTCTCTTTACCATATGTAACTTTTAATTACCTCTCCACTATTTTATTAACATACTCTTTAACTTCTCATTTTAATGTTATTAAGAGAAATTGTTTTTGAAGAATAAAAAAATACTAAAGAAAGAGAAATAAAAAATGCGGATACACACTCTTTAACTGTATACTCTTTAACTTCTCATTTTAATATTATTAAGAGAAATTATTTTTTAAAAACAAAAAAAAAATACTAAAGAAACAGAAATAAAAAATGCGGATACACAGGCACGTCAGTGCCTGTGTTGACGTGCCTGTGTTCCCGCTAGTATTAATAATATGAATTATATTAATAGTATTAATAATATGAATTATATTAATAGTATTATTATAATATGAATAATTATAAATAATGATGATAACTAATATTCATAAGTAACAATTGTAATATCCATATTTTTATCCATATTTAATAAAATGCAAATACATACAATATCTAATTAACATATAAACATTTACAGTTATTTCATACTTTATCTCAAAATATATCTCTCTTCATAGAGATTTTAATATATACAAAAAAATTTAAAAACAAAAAATTCAAAATAAAAATATTTCTTCCTCCGACTACTCATTGAAGAGCTCTATCACCTGCAACATCATCTGCTCCTGTGTAAATCAACACGATAAGTTTAACTTTTAATAATAATCATAATCCGTCAAATTCTCATTATTTGCACAAAATCATCAATTGTCTATCAACATTCATCATCCACATTACTCAAGTCAGATTTCTACTGACTCACATACTCACCTGCAAGCTCATTTGCCCCTATGTAAATCAACATGATCATTACAAGTTAAATAAAACAAAGAACAATGTAAGCTAGTTATTTTTAAGAATTCTAATATAAGTTTAACTTTTAATAATAAGCATAATCCGTCAAATTCTCGTTATTTGCATAAAATCATCAATTGTCTATCAACATTCATCATCCACATTACTCAAGTCAGATTTCTACTGACTCACATACTCAGACATTTGACTCTACTTTCGGAAGACTCGTATATTGAAATTACCATCCAAAGACTTGCACTTGTCATACTACTCGTTGTGAAATCCACAAAGTCATGCACGCAATCATCTCAGTATCTCATCATCTCATATGCTAAGATAAACCCATATGATATGCTATGATCAGTTCTTTCCAACCTCAGACTCAGTCAAATGAAACTCCTTCGACTCTCACCAACCGAATAACTTCATTTATAAGATTCCATTATATCAGTAGAGTCAAGATTGTCTCATTCACAGGATACTCACAAATCAATATATCCTAAGAACAATCTCAACACGGTATTTCCTTTCTTGAAAATACTATGTCTTGATCACACTTTCACCTCATTGCATACTTCATTTAACATATCAATACACCATTCAATCACATTATATTTTAAACTTTCTAAGCAATCCAAATATATATCAAAATTCACTTAAACACATAAATAAGTTCCTTTAATCATTTTTTAAAATAAAATTTAGAATTTTCTCTTAAAAATAATAAGCAATATAAAACTAGGCTTTCAAAATAAAAAATAAAACTTTTAATTGTTTTACTAGCTTGAGGGAAAATTTGTTCGTTTGCCAAGTGAAAATTCTCTTGCTTTAGCAAGATTGAACCTGAGAGCATCCAAAATTTCATCTTAGGCCTTGTCTGAGTGAGATTCCCTCTCGCTTGGGCGAAAACGGACCCGATAACACCCCATCTTTTCATTATACTATCGCTCAAGCGAGAATTATCTCGCCTAAACGAGATATACAGAAAAATCTGCGTAATTTTCCCTAATTTCATCATTTAGAGTGAAACAAAAACAATTTCAATAACTTATTTGTTGATTATTAATTCAGATTTTATTATTATTAATTCTGATTTTATTATTTATTACCTTTAAACTATTTTACCATTATATTGCATTAATGGTCAATTTACAGGCTTGTTAGTATTCCTATTTTATAGCTTTCAGTAATTTTAATTTTATTATATATATTATTGAAGTAAATCAAAATGAATAAGATCAGTATTACAATTTTGTGCAATTACGTTCAATCAGTTGCTACAACCTTTTGTCTTCTCTTATTTACTTCCATTAGTTTCTACAACTGGTATCAAGAGCTAGTCTGTTATTATGAACTCTACCCAATTATCAGTCCCTATCCTTAATGGAAAAAATTACAATCGGTGGTGTGTGCAAATGAGAGTTTTGTTTGATTATCATGAGTTATGGGATGTCGTTGAGAGTGGAGTGTCTACATTAGGTGATAATGCAACTGAGGCGCAACGAGTAGCGCATCGTGATCAGAAGAAGAAGGACAATAAGGCTTTGTATCTCATCCATCAAGGGATGAATGACGAGACGTTTGAGCAGATAAAAGGAGAAACAACTGCCAATGAGGCTTGGATCATTTTGTCAAACAATTATAAAGGTGATGACAAGATTAAGAGGGTGCGTCTTCAAACCCTAAGACGCCAATATGAATTGCTGCAGATGGAAACCACAGAGACTATTGATGTTTATATAAATAAAGTTATTGCCTTGACAAATCAGATGAAGGTCAATGGTGAAACACATTCGGAGCAGGCAAAGGTGGAGAAGATTTTGAGATCTTTAACTTCCATATTTGAACATGTTGTTACCGCAATTAAAGAGGCCAATGACATTTCAAAAATGACAGTAAGGTTATTGTCTGGTTCTCTACGAGCGCATGAGCAGCGGATGAATGACAATAAGATTGAAAAACCAATTGAACAGGCTTTACAAGCACAAGTCTCAATTGGTAGCTCATATCATAAACATGGTAGCTATTTCAGCAAAGGTCGTGGTGGCCAGAATCATGGAGGCGCTTGGCACGGGGAACATGGTCGTGGAGGACGAGGAGGCATTTATAATAAATCAAATGTTGAGTGTTATAATTGCCATAAACGTGGCCATTATGCAAATGAGTGCAAATCAAGAGGTGATAATCATGCTGCCAAGTGTGCTCAAGAAGACAGTAATCACGAACAAGATGAAGAGGATCATGCAGTACTAATGGCAGCCACATCAAATGAAACACCAAACAATCAGACTTGGTATTTGGATACAGGTTGCACAAATCACATGTGTGGTAAGAAGGAGTTGTTTGCATATTTGGATGACTCATTTTGCACAAAAGTGAAATTCGGTGATGGTAGGTTCGTTCCGGTGACTAGAAAAGGGCGAATTCTTATCACATTGAAGAATGGTGATCACAGGTACATCTATGATGTTTTCTATGTACCTGATATGAAAAGTAATTTGTTGAGTATGGGGCAGCTGGCCGAGAAGGGTTATGTGATGAACATAGTTGAAAATAAATTATCAATTTTTGATAAAAAAAAAGGTAGTTTGATTCTTAAATCCTTTTTATCAAAAAACCGTATGTTTCCAGTAGATATTCATATGGGTGATTTCAAGTGCTTGGAAAATCTTTCCAAAAGAAATTTAGTGAATGGTTTACCTCATATTCATCACCCTGATCAATTGTGTGAGGCTTGCATTTTTGGAAAGAATCACAGGATACCATTTGTTAAGGAGCCTTGGCGTGCAAAATTTCCTTTGGAGCTTGTTCATACAGATGTTTGTGGCCCGATGAATATATCATCGGTTGGAGGTAATAAGTATTTTTTAACCTTTATTGATGATTTTTCAAGGAAAACCTGGATTTATGTATTGAAAAGCAAGGATGAGGTATTCCACTACTTTAAAATATTTAAAGCATTTGTTGAAAGAGAGAGTGGCAGACAAATTAAGATGGTGCGTAGTGATGGAGGAGGTGAGTACAAGTCTAATGAATTCAAGAGGTATTGTGAAGAACTTGGGTTGCAACATAACATTACTTGCCCCTAAACACCTCAACACAATGGAGTTGCTGAGAGAAAGAATAGAACAATCATGGACATGGCGAGGAGCATGCTTAAAGCGAAAGGTATGCCAAATTATTTTTGGGCTGAGGCCGTAACATGTGCGGTATATTTGATAAACAGATCACCCACTTGGAGTGTTCCTAACACAACTCCGATTGAGGCATGGAGCGGAATCAAACCCAATGTGCAACACTTGAAAGTATTTGGGTCCATTACTTATGCCCACGTCCCTAAAACAGCAAGATCGAAGTTGGATGATAAGGCAGTGAAGACCATTTTTATTGGTTATAAAAATGGAGGATACAAACTGTATAATCCAATGACAAAGAAGGTGATTATTAGTCGTGATGTTACATTTGTCGAAGATGAGGAATGGCAATGGAATGCAGCAGCTGAAATAGATTCGAAAAAACAATATATTTATGTTTTGAACGATGATATGGAAGATGGAGTCACTCTTGAAGCACCTGCAGTTCAACTTGAAGCTGCAGTTCAACTTGAAGTTGTAATTCAACCTGAAGTTGCAACTCCAATTGCAACTATGATGGAGCGACCAAGAAGGCAACAGCGGCAACCTGTACATCTTCAAGATTGCGAAGTAAATCTTGATGATGTAGTTGATGACAATGGAGATTTGGTTCACTTTGCTTTTTTTGCAGGATCAGAACCTGTGAGACTTGCCGATGCCATTCAACACCCCAAATGGCAAAAGACTATGAATGAAGAATTGATGGTGATTGAGAAAAACAATATCATGACTCAAATTGGGAAGGTTGTTCCAAATAAGAATTAAGGGAGGATGTTGATTACTAATTCAGATTTTATTATTATTAATTCTGATTTTATTATTTATTATCTTTAAACTATTTTACCGTTATATTGCATTGATGGTCAGTTTACAGGCTTGTTAGTATTCCTATTTTATAGCTTTCAGTAATTGTAATTTTATTATATATATTATTGAAGTAAATCAAAATGAATACGATCAGTATTACAATTTTGTGCAATTACGTTCATTCAGTTGCTACAACCTATTGTCTTCTCTTATTTACTTCCACTAGTTTCTACATTATTCACTTCAAGAGTAACTTACACTATATCAACTATACAAATCAACCAAATTTTCATATTCAAACCAAAACATCTACCATAAATCATCCATATCAAAATCAACATATTCACATTTTATTTCAAACAATACCCTGCATTACTAATACACAATCAATCCTGCCAACAAAATTTGGAATTGGTGACCACGCCATCCCTACATCCGGATAATCCTAAAGCTAAAAGGGTCACATGAAAAACCTAGATTGAGACAAACCTAACAAGTTCAAAATTTGACTCAAAGAGAAGAGTAAAAATGAACTTACTTTATCACAAATTCTGATCACGCAGTCTTGTAGTCTTCACTATCAGGAGTCTAATGGCGGACTTCGATCATCAAATTGATGAGCGAGAAGTTCAAAATCTTATAAAGAAGGGAGAGAAAAGGAAAAAGAGAAGTTTTAGAGAGATGGTGGTTCTTTTAAAATGAAACCTCAATAACTAAATTTTCTTTTTATAACTCTTTTTATTTTAATAATAAAATATTCAGGTGTCATTTAAAATATATCACTTCTACTCTAAAGTTATTTTCTAAATCCTTACATTCTTCCAAACAAGAAAATTTTCGTCCCCGAAAATTGACTTACCAAAAAAGAGATAGGATAAGTTTTTCTCATGGATTTTTTTTCAAATTCCCAAGTTAAATCACCAAATCTATCATCACACACCACCTTCACCATATTGATGGTCTTGCCTCTGAATTGTTTATTATAATGATCTTCAATCCTAACGGGTTTTGCTTCAAAAGACAAATTATCCAATACGCGACTAGGGCTTGGGATATATTTCCTTAGCTGAGACACGTGAAAGACATTATGCATGTTATCTAACTGAGGAGGTAGAGCGATCTCATAATAAGTCACTACCTACCTTTCTCAGGATTTGATAAGGTCCATCAAACTTAAAAGATAACTTCCTTGATTCTTTAGGTGTTTCTTCCAATTTGAAACGTATTGCATTTGTTCTTGTCTTGTCCTGTGATTGTGATATGTTCCCATTCTTGACAATGTGTGCGTACGAATGATTTGTTCTTTTTTCCCTCCACACTTTTTTAACCACTTTCTCTTACAATTTTGTTTTCTCCTTCTGTTTATTGTTTCATTCCTTTCTTGTTTTTGCTACTCTATTGTATTTGGGTTTGTTAACATTGATTTTCCAAACTCCGATCCAGATTGTATTCAGCTTTTTCTTCAGCTCCCTAATGTTCTGAACACCCAGGAATCTAACAAATTTGAATTTGTTTCTTAATGTTCAATCTCCTGGATATAAAAACGTCACTCACTCTTTCCCATCTTTGAAAAACCTTCTACATGTTTGTTTCCTTGAAATCAAAAGGAAAATTTGATAAGAAGAAAGATGTCCCCTCTATTATCCATTTGTATTCAGATTACTTTGTTGATGATGAGAGAGAAAAAAGAAAAAATTATTCTTCACTATAACTTAGCTTGAAATACAATCAACAAACTATCACTTTCACATTTGGACAATAAAACTCTATAGTTTTAATTCAAAATCCTTTTACTCTGTTAAAATTTTAAATACAAATATGTTCAACTTCAAACATGATTTATATCCAAATGTTCATTTAATGATCTAAAGGTGACACCAAGTTAGGACAAACTTTATTATAGAAGTTTCATATGTTTAAACATGTATATTTTTTTTTAATAAGCTAGAAATAAATTTATTTATTTTGTTTTCTCAAAAGCATTCTTTACAATAATTTTATATAAATTACAATGCTGTAAATTATTTTAAATGTTTATAATTTAAATGATCTTATAGAACATATAATACTTTTATTAAGAAAACTTTTTTTGAATTTAAGAAAGTTAAATTCTAACTTTTTTATGTAATAAAATTTTGAAATATATAACTAAAAAGCATTATTATATATGTTTTTTTTTAAAACATAAATCAAACCTAAAGCAAAACATTCTTAATTCCTGATTTTTTTTAAATAAAAATATGTGTTGTGACAAACACCTGAAATTTAAAAAAAAAAATAGAATTTTTTTTCCATGCTCCTACGTAGGACACTTCCCTCAGAGTGTCATCAGATACATCACTACAAGAAAATCATTAAATAGAAACTAATTTTAGAGATAAAAAATAATTAGTGGTTATAGTGACTAGATTAGAGACCTTTTTAGAGACCTTTTTAGAGACAAAAAAAAGTATTGGTTTCTAAATTAATTTCTATTATATTTTTAAATAATTGATATCTAATTAGTTACCAATGTTTTAACTACTAATTATTTAGTTTTTAAATAAAGCTTTATCTGCACAAGTATGTATTTCAGTTTGTTTTTGTTAAAAGAAAGATGTGTTTATCAGGACTCTCGTCCAAAAGGATTTGTTCTTTATTTTTATAATTATAATAAAATTTTATACAATAAATTTTAATTTCTAAAAATTAATGTATTTTTATAAAAAAAAATTATATTAAAATCGTACTATTATTTCTGTATCCTACATTAAGTATGTGTCAAAAGAGCTTCATGTGTCCTACAATAAGTATGTGTCAGAAGAGGCGTGTCCGAATTAAGTCTTTCCAGACAAAAAGCAAGGGTCTTTAATTTCTCCACAGCCAATTAACGAATACCCCTGCACAGCTTGAGAATCTTTGGTGAGATAACACACCCTCCCTCCATTGCCTCCTGCACTCTTCCTGGTTTCCATCATTCTTCCTTCAGCAGAGTTGACAAAACCTACCCCTTCTTTAATTAGGAAAAATAACACAGCTTTAAAAAATAAAAAAATAAAAGCACACCACAATAACATCAGATAACAGCATAAAGTCACATCCCCAAAGCTATATCTCTACATTGTTAATTGAACATCTATCCTCAACCAGGTAAGATTGTTCTAGCTGGAGTAATTATTGAGACAGTTATGCCCATTGAGATGCTGAAAAAGTGTGATGGCCATCAGAAAACAAATGCCACAGATCGTCCAAACTATGGTACAGCTTGATATTCTCCATTGCCTTCTTGGAAACCTTGTGCAGTTTACAAACGGATCGTGTTCCGTACACTTCCAGATCTATTTAACCTTGTTCGTTGGCTCCACAACCATGGTCACTGTTTCCATGTTCATTAGATCTATGAACGACACAGATGGTGGTACACACACACCAGATCTGTAAGAACCAGATCCACCTATTGACGAATTCTATATGTTGCTCGAGAGGTTCACAGATAAAGTTTCCCTAATCACAACTTCCACGAAAGAACAATTTGATAGAAGGTAAGAACAAAAGAGAGGAACAGTGTTCACTGTATCGATTGAATTGAAAAACATAACTAACCAAAACAACCTATGTAACCAACAACGAACCCTAACAGTACTTTACATTGATTCATTTGAAATAAAAAAAGAACTCTATAAAAAGTGTTCTCAGTGTTTTTATTTATACTACCCACTGAAAACTAACATCACCAAGAAGCCACCTCTGGTCAAAGAGTTCACCGGGGATCTTATCGGAAAATTGATAGCGGCTGAGGTTAACTAAGGCAAGAAAGAGGAAGATCCATATTGGATCCTAGCCTGAGAGAGTTGTTGACTTCTTCTAATGACTGTTTTGGGAAATCGCATTTAACTTGTAAATTCGTTACTGCAGAGATTCAGGTGAGTGGGGACCACCTTTCGGCTGTAAGTGATAACTGATCCTCGCCGTTAAATTTATCAATCAAATGTTTAAATTAAATTAGTTATCGGCTCAGATCTCTCTCTCTTGTTCTTTTTTCTTAATTGGAGGAAAAAGAAAAAACAGAAAATATGATTGGGTTACACAAACTCCCTTAATAGTGTGTTAAAAGTAAAACCTAACTATATAGTGGATTGAAAGTAAGAATAGAACACAATAATGAAATGAAGAAGTGCATGACATAATAAAAGAAAGCAAATGTTACAAGGAAGATGGCATATATATATATATATATATATATATATATATATATATATATATATATATATATGTTAATTATTAATTTTGCAGTTGGTTGAGATGAGCGAGTGAACAACAGAAGGACATTAGAAAACATAAGAAAACTGGTATAGACGTATAGAAACAGTTCAAAATTCTCATTGTATTTCTTCAAGTTCTTGGTGCTGGGCTTCCAAGTCTAGGGTGTGATGAGGTTGTGAAGTTGTGTCTTGTTGATCTTTTCGGAGAAAATGAATGATATGATCCTTGAAGAAGAAGCATGCAAAGAGGAAAAAGAAGGCATTTATGATATAATAGGAGGAAAGCCAGGAGTGAGGAGGGAGGATAACGCAGATGAGGGTTTCAGAAGCAAGTATACCAGAAGCGTGGATAGTAATTATAGCTGTGGTTGAGGGTTGAGGTAGGGAAAGAGCAAGAGCGTGGAAAAACATAGATGTGAGAAAGAAGACGATCTGAAGGTGAGTGATGGGGTCGGGCTTCAAGGCAAGTAAGTTAACACAGACGGCTATGAAGGCAGCGTAGCCGGGGTAAGGTTTATGGGTTATGTGTGTTTGTGGTCCCATATCATGCTGTGAGTTCGTGGGGAAGATTGAACTGAAGCTTTATAGAGTTGTGTACCTAGCAGACCAAGTAGAGAAACACTAATCACGAATGCAGACAAACCTGCATTAATAAAAATCCCTCCTGGTCCTGCCTACTATACAGAAGCAAAGAAAATACCATGCAATTTCCTTCCTCTGACTATGATTTTTTCTTCACACTCTGTTCATACATGCCTATTATGTTACCAAACAATATTAACTCAACCTAACGCAACCTCGCGGTTATATGATATTATTTTGTTACATTTTTATTCAACTTTTAACATTTTACTTATAAAAATATCTAGTTACCAGAAGTAAGTTGGGTGACTGTTTTTTTTTAAAGAATTGAATTTGAGTTCATTTAGATAAATAAAGCATATTTTACCAGTGATTTTTAAGTTTCATTTCTCACAATTTCTTAATTTTTGTAAGTTGAATCCTTTTAAATATTTAATAACACATTTGATCTCGAGAAAAAAAAAATCATTTGACAAGATTGATTTTAAGTGTGGAATATAAGAAGCATAGATATGTATTCAAACAAATGATAACTACTTATAAATTTCACTTGATTTTAGTAAGTTTATGAATACATATCTATGCTTCCTTTAACATCTCTGAGATCAAACACGATTCACCAAACGAAGGCTTTGCTGAAGAATTAAATGCGCCCAACCGTCACACCTCTCATCTCTCTCATCAAGTCCAAAAAGTCTTACGACTCATCAAAATTTAATTTATCTCAACATGGAGGTAAGTGTACCGGTCGGTACTGAATGAGTCAGTCTCGGCTAAGGTAACTGATCGCCGGAGTCAAAGAACAACTCAAGACACGCAATAAATAATAGAAACGATAGTTATAATAGCACTTAATGAGTCACATTTGTATCCTGAAATATGCGGGAAATATCTCCGACAAATCAGTCAACAACTGATTAACTGAAAGTTGCACATCTCTATTAATTAGGGACCTCGATACATGACAGTTAATAACTGATATCCGGCTCATTACCATAAGGGCTCATAACTAACACTATAAATAAAATCCTCTGTGGAGATGTAAGGTACGTTTTTACATATTCTATCGTAATACACTTAAATCATAACATTAGCTTGAGCGTCGGACTGCAACCGTAGATACCCCGACCGGCTGAGCATCAATAGCGAAGGAATGAAGCTTGAAAAAACTCAAGGATTACCGACACGTCAGCAATTGTACAACCAGTTTCAGGTACTATCTGGGCCCCTCTTTGTCCAGGTAAAAGACACACAGATGATATTGAAATGAGAAATTGAAGTTGTTTATTTATAACATATGTCGGTAAGGGTTCTTGTTGAGGCTGATAATAATCTACTGCAACTGCAAGTGAATGTCGATAAGGATCATGTTGTTCATTGTTGTAATTAGTTACAACTGAAAATATGGACACCGATGATGGCTTTTGTTGTGTGCGTGGATCATTTAATAATTGTGGCACTGACAAGAAATATATTGAATCGGCCATGTACCATTCCATGTAAACTCACAGGAAAGAGATGTGAGTCACATGTGGACAAACTTAAAAATCAAGTTTTTCCTAGTCAGAGTCTTCCCTGAATTACTTTCAATTTAAAAAAAAAAATTCAAATAGTAGCAATTGAAGTGTCTATCCTAAATGCAACCCCAATTTTATTTAATTTATACTATTACTTATTTTAATATCTTTTAAAAAAAAAAAAATACCAACATTTAATTTGGTAGCAACATTATAATTTATTATAATTTTTACATCTAAATTTTATTATAAATATATTTACAAATGTATTATAATTTATTCTCCACAATTCAAATTTACTATAAAAAAATATTACAATTTTACATTTATTCTACCCATAATATTTACATCAAAATACCTATAAAATATTTTATTTCATTCTTTTTTTATTGATATTTCTTCATAAATTTTTATATATTTATTTTTTAATTTTCAATTTTCATATTTTCATATTTTCTTATATTTCAATTTTATAAATATTTAAATTCACTACAATTTTATAAATATTTAAAATTTATTCTCTGCATTTTTAATTAAAATTTTCAAAACATTTTCTCCTTAAAAAAAATAAAAATTATTTTATTTTATTTTTTTGATTCTTAAATTTATTTTATTCTATTTTATATTTCTTTTTTTTCTTTTCCATTCACTTTAGACAAAAAAATAAGTAAAAAAAACATATCTCTACACACATTGAAAAACGTCAAATACAATGAATCTTTTTATCATCCTTTTAATACACTCTCAAATGATATGATAAAATTGCTCTATCAAAATGTTGCGACGGAAGAAGAATGAAAGTGTATCTGTATGGATGTCAGGGCCTAAGCAATTTTTGTTCACATGGTACACAATTCGTTGTTGTGCTGATAGTCTCCCAATCCTTCGAAACATTTCCTCTCTCTATGTGTGTGCTCCGCCGGTCGGGGATACCTGCGATTGCACTCCGACGCTCAAGTCAGTGCTAGTATTTTGGTCTTTTCTCTTAGGATATGAAAAACGTACCATTTCCCCTAGAAGTCTCATTTATAGGTTGACTTGGACCTCCACTTGTGTGGGTCAGGTCATTAGTTCACCAAGATGTGTTTAGTGGCTTCCTGATATTACGGGAGTGTATTTCGAGGTAGCAAAAACCTTGGTTGTTAATTAGATATCAATTTAGAAATCATTTAACAATAATAAAAACTAATTTAAAAACCAAAATTTATTTAGTCCTAAAATGGTTTCTAATTTAATCACTATAGCAACTAATTATTTTTTGTCTCTGAAATTGGTTTCTATTTCATGATTTTCTTGTAATGATATATATAGACTTGTGAACTCTAATATATAAAACCTAATATATAAATGAGAAAGTGGATTGTGAAAAAATAGTAAGGTAGTAGAAGAAGCAGAGGTGGTAACGATGAGTGATGAATAAAGAGAGGAGAGTATGAATTTGGTCAAACAATTGGATAGACTCATAAGACTTGAAGAGCAGATTTCCAAGGTTATTTTCTTTGTCTGTTAATAAAAAGGAAAATTTATGTGATTGGGGAATATGGGGGAACGAAACCTAGAAGTGGAACTTAAGGTGGAGGAGGGGTATGTTCGCTTGGGAAGAGGAGCAAGAAAGTAAACTCTTAGAGATGATCTCTAATAAGACGCTAGAGATGGAAATAGTGGATAGATGGATTTGGAAGGATAGTGATTCAACAGAATTTTTAGTTAAGTCCGCTTATGGGTTATTAAGGGGAGAAGGAAGTGAGGAAGACTTAAGAAGATATAAATTTTTCTGGAAAATTAAGGCGCTCCCGTCAGCTCAAGTCAAAGCTAGGAGAGTGATTGAAAACAAGGTTGCTTAGGGTTAATCTGGAGAGAAGAGGAATCGGGATCGAGAGTAATCTGTGTTGCTTGTGTAAGAGGTTAGAGGAGA
Source organism: Phaseolus vulgaris (assembly GCF_051622355.1). NCBI lineage: Eukaryota > Viridiplantae > Streptophyta > Magnoliopsida > Fabales > Fabaceae > Phaseolus > Phaseolus vulgaris. The sequence goes on from NC_143503.1 coordinate 23,900,394, forward strand.
CACGAAATCATTTGTTTTGTGAATGCAAAGTTGTTTGGCTAATTTGGAATCTTTGTTATGACTGGTTAGGAATAAGATCAGTCGATTTTATGGATCCTGGGTCTCATTTTGAACATTTCCAAATTCTAGATGCACCTATTTCAATTAATCTTATTATGGGCAACTTGTGGATTGCGTTGGTTAGCGAGATATGGAGGCACATGAATAACTGATTATTTAAAGGTGGAGTGGTTGATCATATTGAAATGTTCTCTCTGACACATATTAAGGTTTGGTCCTGGATCTCATCAAAGATACTGTCAGCTAATTTCTCATTCTTTGATTGGTGTCTTGAACTTTTGGTATGTATGCATTCAATTTAGTTTTATATAAAGAGTTGATCCTTGTGATTCTTTTATTATTGGTAGAGATGGCATAGACAGTAAAAGGTCTTTTTGGTTGATATATAGATGAAAAGATATTTTGTGAACATCATTTTGCTGTATAAGGATTCGACCACCCGTAAAGTGGTCTTAAGTAAGAAAAGTTAGTGGGATGGAAAGTCATGATGGAGTGGTCAATTAATTAGGAGAGAAGTTATGACCTTTGGAGTGATTAGTTAAAATTTTATAAAAATAAAATAAAATGCAAGAGGCATTATGAAAACGTATAAATTGAAATGTTGTCACCAAAAACATAAAAATTGAAAGTCAAACGAATTAGAATTCTGAAAAAAAAAATGTCATAAAATTAGCCCCGAGTACCAACATCAGAAGACTGACTACTAACATCTAACACATGTGCTTTGACTACTAACATCTAACACACGTGCTTTATGAAGTTAATATATAAAAATTTGAAGGACCCATTTATATATTAATTTATTTATTCCCAATAGAAAAGCTGCAATATCTAACTACAAACAAAAATCTTACTTTCCAATTTCCAACAACAGAGGGAATTGGCAGGGATATCTCCTTGCACGCCAACTATAATTTCAGTCATGTTTCTAACAATTTCAGGATGTTCACTGTAGCTTTCATAGCAATGTCCCTTGGATCTCTGCAGACCTGTGAATAAATCAGTTAACATGTTATGTCAGCATGTATGATAAATGTTACTTGCTCAAAACAATAAGAGAATATTTAAATATTTCTTATTTACCGCAATAAATGAGGCAAAGACATGGAATTCCTGTAGCTCTAATTTCAAGTGCAGTGACATCTCCAATCTCAATCTTTTCTATAAGTACTGGATCCCTGATAAATAAATCTCATTATAATGAACAAAATAGCATAAGAAAATGCTTTTAATTGTTGATTTGGGTGCCAAAAATGTTCACATGTTCAAATATAGCCTCCACCAGTATTACTTCATTAGGTGTTGGGAAAGCCAGATTCTCCTATCAAAATCAACAAATATGACTCCATACTATTTATTGTAATTTGTCCCCCTTTCACTAAAAAAAAAAAAAATTATTATTATTAAATAATTTCTAAATTTATATCTAATTAGCTACCAAAAATTTTAATATTAAATTTAGAATCTAAATAATTAGTAGTTAATTAGATACTAATTTAAAAACTATTTAAAAATAATAATTTTTAATATTAAATTTAGAATTTAATAATTGGTAGTTAATTAAATACTAATTTAAAAACTATTTAAAAATAATAGAAATTAATTTATTAAAAAAATTTAATTTATAAAATATCTTTAGTTTAATCATTATAACAACTAATTATTTTTTATATTCAAAATTGATTTTTATTTTGATAATTTTATTGTAGTATTTCTTTTAAAACAATTTCATGCATATTCTTTCCATTCTAGCACATGCATAAACTTACCTCGTAACTCCTAGCCCACAAATTGTAGCACGGTAGACATTGATGTGGCCATGAACTGCATCTATTCCATAGATCATCAGAATTCCAAGGCGAGACTAGACAATGCTGCTTTCTGCATCTCAGTCATCATTTTCTGCTGGAACACTCATATTTATTGTGTTTTCATATTATTACGTTCCACTCATACTTTGGAGTAAAAATAGATAAGTTTCACATGTTTCAAAAAGTCAGAGAGCTTCAATTACATAGATAAGCATTAAGGAACAAGTTGGAAAAGTGATAGGATGAAACTTTGAGCCAAATGCTTCCTAATGGTCACAAAACCTGGTGAAGTTCAGAAGGAAACAAAAATAGAGAAAATGTTATTTACTAATATGTATAAATTATATGACCTTTTCTGATTTGTATAACGCAAAAGTATGAACAATGTCTTCATTGTTCATATACTCTTCCTTCTTCCTGGCAGTTGGCTCTACTATCTTCTGGTTTGCTCAAAACATTAACCTGCTATCCACACTTTTTTTGTACCCCACTACAAAAAAAAATACAAAAGAGAACCAGTAAAGTTATTTTTCACCAGCACTGTAAACACCTTTTGTCTCAGAATCTGAGTCTTCTGATGAAATCCAAGATGGAGCTGGATCAAAGACAAAACTTGAATTTGAATTTACAGGTGCAACAGAACAACTTTGCAATTGTATTTGTATCATAAACCACCCAACAAAGGATAGAAACCAAATTATTAGTTCAAATGGGAAAGCACAAAAGGCACATATCCAACAGTGGAAGGGAAACGCTCCTCTAAATTCGATAAGGATGTATGCCTCCTCTTGATCTGGAATTAAAAATGCTTGTGAGATGTCAGCATTTCCAAGGCATGAAAGGGTTTCATGGTTCTTAGGATTCACCTCAAGAGCCTCTTCTAGCTCAAAAATAAGCCTCTGCTAAAAAATAGATCAAAAAACAAATATTAAAAATCATAAGCAGACGAATACTCATTGTATCATTATATGCTCCATTTAAAATCATAAAAAAGAAAACAAAAATTGATGAACTGTAACCTGAAGGAGATCGTTTCCCTGAAAATAGAACTCTAAGGATTTGTAATTAAATAATGATTGATCTAAAATAAAGCAAATACAACAGAAGCGTGCAAGAAGAAAGAAGAGAAGAATAATGATGACAAATGAAATGATGCAAAGGTAGAAGAGCGCAAAAGGTATCTAGTGTGCGTGTGCAAGGACAAAACATAATATTGGAATCAAATGAGAGCGGACTCACCAGAATCATCGAGGCCAACTTCGGAAGCTGCTTGCCCGTTAACTGGTGGACGGAGGAGCTAGCCGTTCTCGACATTGACTTCTTCAACAGTGTCATCGCCACCAAGAGGCAACGCCGTGGAAAGACACTAACTGTCGCCACCGCGCGCTCAAAACCGACATGGAGCGAGCGCTACAAGATCTCATCTGCGGCCACACCGGCAATGGGATTTGCTTGTCGTCAGATCCAGGAGATTTCGACTCCAGACCAGATCCTAGCAATGTAAGCTGTTGAATCAATCGTGGTTCTCTTCTCCACCGGAAACGCAATGTTTTAGATCCACTTCCTTTGTTGCATCCCATTAATTTTGTATATTTCATATAGAGAAAGAAAAAGGAGAAAAGAAAATTATATATGAAATATACAAAACTAATACATCCTCCGTTGCATCCGCGCATTCAATTTCACAAGCACGACCACAGACGAAGCACGACAATAACCACAAAAGAATAAAACAACAAAGAATGACTAGAATTCCAAAGTGACAAGTGTGAGCAACATTAGGGTTTAAAGAAGAGAGTTTATTCATGAAGAGCGGAAAAAAAAGTCTGAAGTTGAAGGAGAGAAATGTGAAGATTCCAAAACGCGAAAAAAAAGTTACTATTTCATTTGTAATTATAACTGACATAGTAAATTTTATATTTAGTACAAAATTTCACTAGGTGAACTACAACCACCATAATAAATTCACATTTATTTCTTGTAATAGGATACAAAAATAAAGCAAATCTTACAAATGAATCAAGACTGGGGTCTCAACTGAGTCAAAAACAGAAGTGCCGAAAGGATTATGGATTGCCATGTGGAGCATCAAAATCATAATAGGGTGACATAAGAAGATTGGTATAGGTAAATCAGCCAAAGCTTGAAAGAGTGCATTAAGTTTCAGTTCCAAGTTGTCATTGTAATTCTTGAAGTTCTTGGAGTTGAGCTTCCAAATCTATGATATGATGAAATTGTGAAGTTGTGTCTTGTTGATCCTGTCCGAGAAAATGAATGATACGATCCTTGAAGAAGAAGAAGAAGCATGCGAGGAGGAAAAGGAAGGCATTTAGGATATAATAGGAGGAAAGCCAGGAATGAGGTACGATAATGGTGATGAGGGTTTGGCATGCGAGTAGCCCAGAAGCGTGGAGGGTAATTGTAGCAGTGATTGAGGGTTGAGCTATGGAAATTGCAACAGCATGGAAAAGCATAGATATGACCAATAAAAGGATATGGAACTCAGTCATGAGGTAGGGCTTCATAGGGAGTAAGGTAATGCAGACTGTCATGAAAGCAGCATAACCTACATAGGGCTTATGCATCATAAGAATGAGATCAGTCTTTCACTGTGCAAAATTGATGGATGTTTAATTCACTGTTAGAAAGGATAACAGAGGAAGGGGGAAGAAGCTTGCTATGCTAGTGTGGAAGCAATGGTATTTATATTAGAACGGACATTATTGATAGAATGACAACTTTGCTCCACCACTATATTGATAATGTAAATGGTTTGGTTTGGTTTATATTTTATTTTTATTTCTTAAACCATATTAACTGCATGAGTGGTTAATATACGTGAAATAATAAAAACAATTGTGTTTAATAATTATGATATATTGTGTTATTGGTCCAATAAGTCATCTAATTTCACAAATACAGTGATGATAAATGATAGTTGTAATAATTTACTTTCACCATTAACAAAAATTAAGTATAGAAATTAAAGGTCATTCATTACAATTGGAAGCTATTGGAGAGGTACTATATTTTAAAATATGATTATTTTTAATAATCCAAAAACCAAATTAAAAATATTTTTTTAAATACAATAATTTAAAAACAAATATTAAAATAAAGATTAATAATCAGGGCTCACCAATTTATAGAAGAAATTGAATAATGATTTAAGAATTTTTTTAAAGGTTTTAATGAATTCTATTAGATTTTTGGATGTTGTTTGAGATAATTAAAATTTGATATAATATTCGTTTGCATATACTATAGAAAGATGGTAACAGATTGATTCCGATTTTTGTCAGACAGGTTGATTAATTCTTAAAAATTATACTGTATAAGGATTAAACTTTTTTTTAAATGATTCATATTTATTAATTTTATCTTGCTAATAAAAAAAATTAGATATTGATAGAGTTTCATCCTCTTAATAAAATTAAAAAATAAATAATTGGATTTTTATTACACAATCAACAAACTATCACTTTTACCGAAAATCCTTTTATTCTCTAAATTTACCAAACACTTATATTGGTTCAAATTTTAAATACAAATATATTAACCTCAAACAAGAGTTATCCAAAAAGTTCATTTAATGATATTAGATATTTAATGATATTGAATGAGAAGAGGACAGAGTTTATTATAAAAGTTTTATATTTCCAATTCATATAAAAAAACTATATACAGAAACCAACCAGAAGAAACTTCTTTTTAATTGGAGAAAGTTATTAGGAGATAAAATTTTGAAAAATGTAACTAAAAAGCATTATATGTTATTTGTTAAAACAGAAATGAAACCTAAAAGAAAGATTCTCATATTTGAAAGTTTGATTTGCATGAGGTCATGACCCTGCTATTCTAACACAGTTCTTCAACCATAGCGTTGGGTTGGGTCATTCAAAAGCTTTTGATCCAAAGATTGTAATCATGTAGAAGGAGGAAGAACACCTTGCCCCCGTCTTCAGCAAAAAAATGTGCAAATCAAGAAGGGTATTGGTCTCGGTCACGGGGCCCGATTGAGGGTATTGGTGTGAACTTTAGGTCAAACTGGATAATAAGACTTCACGCAATAATGGGTTGGCTGTGCCCCAGTTTTTTGATTTCGACCCTCACAATTTTTAAAACTAAAAATCATCTCTAAATATCCTAAAATAATCAGTTATTTTTTACTTTTAATATTATATATATTTCTATTAAACTGTTTCTTATTCTTTAAACAGTTCTTGAAAATAATTGTTAATTTAATAATCTCCTAATTACAACAACAAATCTTTCATTATTAGAGTTCTAAACACACTAACTAAAAGTTATAAATGTATTGTAATAATTTCAACAGTTTCTCTCAATTTAAATTGTTACGCGTTTTATTTATTAATTTATTTTGGTGGTCCTTACCTCCTCTTCTTAGATGTGGAACCGTGTAGTTGGAAAGTTGAACTTTTGGAATGGAAGATAGGGACTCTTAAGAAAAGAAATACTTTACATAACAAAATCTATCTATGCATATGACAAAACAAGTGGTCCTAGAAAGAGATGTATAACAGGGTGCACGGTGAACTTTTCATACATTATTATGTGTATGGTGTATGTATGGTGCTTCTTTTGAGCTTTCTCATACATCATTATGTGTATGGTGTATGGTGTTTATGAGCTTGCATACATTATCTGTATATGTGTTTTGGAGTTTTATGCAGAAAAATTCAGGGACTTGAAGTAGGTCTTAGTGACTTGAAGTGGGTCTTAGTTTGTTATTTTTGTGCTGTAATTGTTTTTTTAATTTCATCATCATATATGTGGTAGGTGTTATATTATAGCGGTTTATTTATGATAATTAATAAATTAAAATATATTCTTTGCAAGGACATGGTACTGTTGTTTTCAATTCCATTTTATTATATAATTCTGAATTTATAAAATTTCAATTCTAAATTTATGAAAGTTGTGATTTACTTTATGTTATATTTTCAATATGATTGATTATAGCATTAAATTTGTGATTTAAATTTTAAGATGGTATTAGTCTCTCTTTTTTAAATCATTGTGGGACATTGGTTTAAGGTAATGGTATAAACACTAAAAAATAAAGTAAAATAGAAAAATAAAATATATAATTATTTATAACAATATATAATATAATATAATGTCTTATATTTTTATTTTAAAATATAATTAAAAATAAAATAGAAAATTAATTTATAATTAAATTGAAATAATTTTATTATTTCATATAATATTTAATTATCTATAAAATGTATTTGGTTTAATCAAATATTGATATTATTAAATAGTTGAAATGTGTATTTATTTATAATTTAATAAATAAATTATATCAAAAATATTATTTTTTTAAAATTACAGGAAAGTGAAACATATCTTAAATATTAATCTTTATTTTTTTTTTACTTAAACAATAAGTTATTATTGTAAATTATAATATTTTTGTTTTCTTATTCAGAACATATATATAAAAAAAATATGTTATAATTTGTAATTATATTTATAATTTATTATATATAACTATTATGTTGACTATGTTTCTATCATTAATACACATTTATAATAAACATAAATTTTATGATAATATTTAAAAAATATAAATACACATAAGTTTATACAATTATAATATTAACGTTTTCAAATTATTATTTATTAAAAATAAATTATCTTATTAAAAAAATATAACAAATGAATCGTTCTTCTTCTCTAACTAAAAATCATAAATTATATCGATTTTATAAGTTCATACAACAAATAATTCGAATAGATACATATGAATAAATTTTAGAATTGAATTTCACTGAATAATTATAATTATTATATTGCTCTAAAGTTTTTTATCATAATAAATAAATCAATATTATAAATTAAAATTTTAAATATATCTAATTATGATTAAGTTATTACCATATATAAAAAGTTTTTGTGTCTTTTAATATATAATGAACTATAAATTTACATTAATAATATAAATGTTAACATAATAACTTTTTTTTATTTTAATTTTTAATATTAAACATAATTATATATAAATGATAAATATAATAAAACCACATGAGATTTCACTAATTATATATAACTAAGCCACTTCCCATGCACAACACGAGTATTTTATATATAAAAAATTACAATAATTATTATAAGCAAAATACTTTAGAATTTTTATTTATTTAAGATTTTGGAAACTTAGAAATTTATTAATTTTAGATTTTATCTAAGAATCACATTAAATAATTTAGGATATGAATTTATTTAGAATTTTGATTAATTTAGAAATTGTGATTTTTTATGTTTATCTAAAAATGACATTACAAACTTTTGGATTTTTATTTATTTAAAATTTTGGAAAACATAAAAAATTTATTTATTTTATATTTTTATTTAAGTAGGAAATAAAATAAATTTTTATTTTGTATTTATCTAAAATTTTTAAAACTTATGAAATTTAATTTATCTATCACATAAAATAAATTATGATTTGTGTTTATTTAGAATTTTGGATATTTTAGATATTTTATTTTATTTAAAAAAAATTAAGTAGGAAATTAAATAATTTAGATATATTATTTATTAATATTTTTAATAATTTAAGAATTTTATTTATTTCAGATATTTTATTTAAGTGAGACATTAAATAATTTAGGATTTTTATTTGTTTAAAATTTTGAATAATTTAAGAATTTTATTTTCAATAATTTAGGAAAAATTTTATTGCAATTTTTTATTTTAGTATGACATTAAATAATTTAGGATTGAATAATTTAGGAATTCCATTATTTGGTATGTTAACATCTGCGTCAAAAAGTATGCTAAATGACTTTTTTTGAAGTAATTTAACATACAAATTCTTTCATCCCGCTCTAAATTTTTTTGATTTATTTGATGTGTTTTTTTCACTATTTTGTATAAAAATATAATTTATATAATTATATATATATATATGTAAAAAAATAAAAAAAATTACAAATAAATATTAATATATAAGAAATAAAAATAAGTATATAAGAATAAATAAACAAACTAAACATATTAAAATTAATATAAACAATGCATAAGGATAAATAATACATGAAAAAAAAAATTGTTCAAATATTAACAAACTAAACAAATTTGGAGGAAACTAAATAATAATAAACACTTATGTAGAGAAATGATTCATCCTAAAAAGGCGTATAGCTCGAATTTAATAATTTGGTATGTTAGCATCTACTTCAAAAACAATCTTATCACTTTTTTGAAGTCATACAACATACATAAATTCTTTCATCTCACCCTAAGTTTTCTTGATTTATTTAACGCGATTTTTTCACTATTTTATATAAAATATAATTTGTATAATTAAATATATATATATATATGTAAATGTATATGTGAATAAGAAAATAAAATAAAAAATCAAATATTAATATATAAGAAATAAACATAAGCATAAGCATATACGAATAAATAAATAAAACTAAACATATTAAAATTAATATAAGCAATGCATAAAGATAAATAATACACGTAAATAAATAAATTGTTCAAGTATGTAGAAAAAGGATTCATCCTAAAAGGCGAGTAACTTGAATTTAATTATTTGGTATATTCACCTCTACTTCAAAAACAATTTTATCGCTTTCTTCAAAATCATTTAACCTACACAAATTCTTTCCTCCTGCTCAAGTTTTATTGTTTTAATTAGCACATTTTCCCTTATTATTATAAATAATAATATAATTCATACAATTAAATATCATTAAATATTATATATATAAATGTAATTTTAAATGACAGAATAAATAAATAAAATTATAAATATATAAGAAATAATCATTAGTATATGCGAATAAATAAAAAAACCTAAACATACTAAAATTAATCTAAACAATCAATCCACATAAATAATACATATAAATAAATAATTCAAGTATAAAAATCTGAAAAAAAATCGAGAAAAATAAGTAACAATAAACAGTTATGTAAAAAAAGAGTTATCCTAAAATTTGGATACCCGGACATTTGTTATGTTAACCTCTGCTTTAAAAACAAAATTATTTCATCCCGCTCCAAGTTTTGTTGATTTATTTGACGCGTTTTTTTTCACTTCTCTGTATAAAAATATAATTTATATAATTATATATATATATATATGTATGTGTATAAACAGTAATATAAAAAAAAATTCATCCTAAAATTCGTATAACCCGAATTTTATTATTTGTTATGTTAACCTGCTTCAGAAAGAGTTTTATTGTCTTCTTTGAAGTCATTTAACATAAATTTATTTCATTCTGTTTCAAGTTTTGTTGATTTATTTGACACGTTTTTTTTTATTATTTTGTATAAAAATATAATTTATATAATTATATATATATAAGAAAATAAAAAAATTATAGTAGCAAATATTAATGTATAAAAAATAAAATGAGCATATACAAATAATTAATTTTAGAAATTTTATTTCTTTGAGATTATTGTTTAAGTAGGAAATAAAATAATTTAGAATTTGTATTTATTTAGAATTTTAAAAAATATTTGAAATTTATTAATTTTAGATTTATATCTAAGAACGAAATAAAATAATTTCTGATTTTTTATTTATTTTGTATTAATATTTTAAATAATTTAAGAATTTTATTTATTTTAGATATTTTATTTAAGTAGAACATTAAATAATTTAATGAGAAATGAGAGCCCATTAGAAAAACGTACGGGGTGTGCAAGAAGAAATTCTTAACCCCGAAAATTGGGCCCTATAATTTTGTTGGGCTGATGAGGTTTCTGGAACAGACTCGAGTCTGCGCGTTCGAAGGAAGGCTATTGGCACTCCATTTTTACTAACTCCACACCTATCTCTGTAAGTTCAATAATAGCATGGTGATAATACCCCCTCATGTTTTGGAAGTCACCTAATTAATCTCCATAGAGCTTCTCACTCTGCATCACCCATTTCCCCTCTCACCTCTCTCATTCCCTCTGTCCCCCAAAAGCCAAAACCCATTTCCCCAATCAACCCTTTCTTCCACCTACCTCATCAAAATCCTCCCTTTACACATTTCACCAAAAGAACAAAAACAAAATCAAAAACAAAAAGTTGCAGCGACCACATTAAAACGACAATGAAGGTTTCAGTGTCGGGAAAGGTGTTCACTGTGGGGCTGGTAAGCTTCTGGTACTCCTCCAACATCGGAGTGTTGCTGCTGAACAAATACCTTCTGAGCAACCACGGTTTCAGGTACCCCATTTTCCTTACGCTGTGCCACATGATGGCGTGTTCCATCCTCAGCTACGTCGCCATTGCATGGCTCAAGGTCGTGCCCATGCAAACAGTGCGTTCCAAGGTGCAGTTCATCAAGATTTCCTCTCTCGGACTCATTTTCTGCTTGTCCGTCGTGGGGGGCAACATCTCCCTCCGCTACCTCCCCGTCTCCTTCAACCAGGCCATCGGCGCCACCACGCCCTTCTTCACGGCCATCTTCGCCTATTTGGTGACCCTCCGCCGGGAGAGCTGGCTCACCTACCTCGCACTTCTTCCGGTTGTTGCAGGCGTTATCATTGCTAGTGGGGTATGTATGATCACTTCTTTCTCAGAAGTAATATTTTGAAATGGATGATTGTAGAGTTAAAGGAAGTTGTGATATGGTTGTAAGTTTAAATGAGGTTAATTGGTATATATCATTGTCTTCTATGCATGTGATGCACAAAATTTGATGATATGTATGCGGTGTTAATGTGTTAATTTGGTGATGTTAGAGACTATTTAAGTGTTGAATCTGTTGCTTTGAGAGTATGTAAGACTTTCTTCTGTTTCTTTGAAAATTCCTTGTTGTTCTCTGAATTGGTTTTAGCCTGTTAATTTTGAGAAAGTGGCGAAATTGTTATTTTGGAAAAGAAATCATTAGGTAATTAAAGATCATTAAGTGTGTATGATTTTAACCAAATATTTGTATGTCATGAATAGAAGTTTTTGAGTGACAGTAAACAGGAATAACACTTCATTAGATGTAGAGATTAATTTGGTAGGTTGTGTGTGTCATAAATAAAAATGAAATTGGGGTTCTGGTTGGAGTAACAAGCTATAGTTGTTGATTTTTCCTAAATCTTTTTCACTTGCATGGATGAAGGGAGAACCAAGTTTTCATCTATTTGGATTCATAATGTGCGTCAGTGCTACAGCAGCCAGAGCACTCAAAACAGTGCTTCAAGGGGTCCTGCTGTCTTCTGAAGCGTAATGAGCTCAAACTTTCCAGCCATTGTATTTCAACACTGCTGATTAAATAAGTGTCATCCGTATTCCATAACTTAGTATCTTTAAGATTTTTTGGCTATGTCAGTACTGAAATGATTTCTGTGGTTTCACAGGGAAAAGCTCAACTCTATGAACCTTCTTTTGTACATGGCTCCGGTGGCTGTTGCATTCCTTCTTCCAGCTTCAATCATGATGGAGAAAGATGTAATTGGAATCACAATTGCACTAGCTAGAGAGGATTCAACTATTTTGTGGTTACTTTTGTTCAATTCTGCATTGGCATATTTTGTCAACTTGACCAATTTCTTAGTCACAATGCACACCAGTGCATTGACACTTCAGGTAATCGTCCCCTCTCCCTTGCCCCTTCGAAATTAAAGGAATTTTTAAAGCCATTGGTACACGATTTATAATCATATCATGTGTGGAAACTAATTTTCATCATATTTTCTCCTTTGCTATTATTAAGTAAACAAAACTAACTTCTCTCTGACCCTATGTAGCATCCCCCCTTAAGTAAACAAAGTTAGCAGGTTTGTTGTTTTACCCTCCTCATGAGTAATAATGCTCATCTGACTAATAGGAGGTGCCTAACAGTCTTGAAGGCCATAATTTCACTTTATATTAAAGCTTTCAAGGTTTTCTGTATGAAAAGTTTATGTCCATTTTAGTACAGATTAACTTGAATTGCATGGTATGAAAGTTAAGTTTATTGATACGGCTTGGTGCCCTGGTTCCCTGTACAAAATCATTTGACATCTAACCATGCATTTCTTTTACTGCGCAGGTGCTGGGAAATGCCAAGGGAGCTGTGGCAGTTGTTATCTCCATTTTGATATTTCGAAATCCTGTATCAGTGACTGGAATGTGTGGATATTCTCTCACAGTCATTGGCGTCATCGTATACAGTGAAGCCAAGAAACGGAGTAAATAAGATACTTGGAGTCATTAAAACCAAATTTTCACTCTGCTCAAATATTGCATATATCCACTCTTAAAACTGCTAGTGCAGCCATTGTAAATGCTTCCATAGACCAATCCTTTATTCATTTAGAGTGTAAATAACCCTTCAGGAAACTCAATAGTATTTAGACAAATTTTCAGACTTTAAATATGTTGGAATAGTAAGAGAATCTAATGCCTTGTAAATATTTGGCATCATCCTTTTCGAATAAATGTTAAGTAATCTTCAACCACAACACCTGTTCAATAATCTTAATTAATGTACAAGTAAAACACATTTGAATTTTATAATTTAAAATACTTCTAATTACTTACTATATAAATAGTAATATTCTAGAACCCCGCAATTATTTCTCTCTTTTAACTCTTAATATTTTGACCTATAAACTTAATGAAAGCTAATTCATTTTTGTGAATTCTTACTATTTGACCTATAAATTTAATGAAAGCTAATTCATTTTTGTGAATTCTTACTATATTTAGGTAGCCTCTATTTCCACTTCTTGTTATTTTTCGCCGTATTAACATACCATGCTATACTTAGATAGAGAACCATTTTGTTAAGAATTTGACAAACAGGTCTCAAATTAGAAACACATAACCAGGAAAATTTGCACAGCCAATTTGGTAAACTAAAAGTGTTCTGAACAAATTATAGGCAAAATATACTGACAGAATCGATAGATGTAAAATAACTGAATTCCAAATTCGTTGCTCACAGTTAAAATATCTTCAAAAGAAATGTATAAAGAAAACTACAAGTTCAAGTGAAAGAAAAATTCTAATATCCTAACCCAACATTCAATAGTGATTACACTTGAGGTTTCTCTTCTTCTTCCTCTTCTATCTTGGGGGCCAAATAAAATCGCACGTAACCCATCTCTGCAATCTTGTACTCAACAACAACCGGCAGCTCATTTGACAGACTAATGGAGACTGTATTGGACAAGGGTGTTGCCTTTGTAAAAGAGTTCATGTAACGCAATGCAAATGTCAGTGACACAGGCTCGTTCATATCAATCATAGTAGCTTCTTCAGGCTGCAAGATTAACCAATAAATAACATTGTAAGAAATGTCCACCACTAAAGAATAGCACAAGCAAAAGATACAAAAAATAATTTACTAAGCTCAAATAATGGCGGGAACAAAGAATAAAACAAAATTTGACTCACCTTGTCCACAGAAGTATTTTGCCTGCAGACTATATTTGCAGATCCAATATCTCCTTTTGTGGAAAACTTCACACCCTCTTTAGTGACTGAAATGACGACAGTGTCACCAATGCTACTAAGATCCCTGCAGATTCTAGCAAACTCGGAGGATGGCATCTTCACAATAGCGTGATACTCTGCCTCCGGTATCCCAAGATGCTCGCTATCAATATCCATCAACTTCATTTCAAAATCAGAAATTTTATCTTGCGCTGTAAGAGAACAAAGACAAGTCACACCAAAATTACCAAGAAAGCAATTCCTTTATGAAACCACACCAATACAAGCGCATCGTTAACTATAATTATTTCTTTCAAATCTTTCAATTTTGCCACAACACATTACACATATTATGTTTCGCATTGTCCTCTTTAACATCTTTTTTATCGCTAGGTTTTATATGTATTTAAGAATCATCATACACTTCTCACAAATTTCTATCAATGAAAACAAACACCCAAAACAAGAAACATACCGAACCATTAACTAAATAATGGCATTACGAAACTATAACATCAGTCCATTCGTCAAAATCACACTAGTAAAACCTAACAATTAAAAGTGAACTTCGAACTTCGAACTACTCTTAGAAAATAGAAATACTTTTTCAGCAAGTAATTAAAGTCAAACGTGATAAATGGAAAATAGTTCGTGCTCAGTTGTAACTTAAGAACACGCGTCTATGTAGATTTTCACAGCGAGTTCGACAAAACAAAAGCTAAATCTGCTTCAGGCGCACGATGTGCACGAAATGAAACGGAAAAACAGTTAAAAACAAAAACTAAATCATATAGATAAAAAGAACTAACTCAGCAAGTTCAAAGAACAATTTCGAAAAAGCTAGAGAAATGAAAACGTACTAGGGCTTTCGAACATGAAGGTGACGGTGTCACCGCCATCATCGGCTTTGATGGTGATGATGTCATCATTACCGGCACATTTCAGCATCTTAGCCATGTTGTTGAGGTTCATACCCATCGAGATGTTACGGTCGCAACGGTAGTGCTCGAAGCCCTCGGATCGGAGGAGAAGTCCGACGAGTGCCACGTGGCTGGAATCCATAGCCTGGAGGGAGAACCCGGTGGAGGAGCAGTCGAAGTTGGCGTCGTTGACGAGCTCCTTGATGGATTCCAGAACCTTCTTCAGAAGAGAACCTTGCACGAGACGTAGTTCCAACATTTTGATCGAGAGCGAATGGAGGATTAGGGTTTCGTTTAGAAATGGTTAGGGTTTTGAGAGAAACTGAACAGAAAAAGGAGGGAAGGGGATTTATATAGAGGAAGCTTCTGGAATCAATTGGCGGGATTGGGGGAATAATTGGATTCCCGCCAGGAGTGAGCGGGGGGAAAGGAAATTTTTCAATTTTTTATTTTATTTTTTTACAAAGCTGAACAAAAAAACTATCCACATAAAATTAGGATTTCTTTTTACACCCCATATTTCCCTTCTATCTTTTATAAATAAGAAATTTTTCACTAATTTTATTATACAATTTAAAAGTTATCTTTTACTTAAAAAAAATTGAATTATACAATCAAGATGTCATTTTTCATAAAAAAAAATTGATAGTAAAAGTGGTTTTCCAATGAATAAAAATGTGGCAACAACAATCAGATATCCGCAATGAATATATGGATTGTATAGTGAATTTTCTTCCTAAAACCTACGACAAGTGGTTTTGTGGAATTAAAACCATTAAGAAGAAGACTCAAGTGTCTAACATAACCATTAAGCGGTGCAAAAAACATTGAAATGGCCCACAAAGAGAAAAACACATGTAACTCAAATATAATGCAGTTGTGCGTTAGAAGTTTCGGACAGCTAAGGCAATGTCATGTCCAATAAAGCATTTACAAAATGGCAATTGTGTCAAGTTATTGATTTTATTATGTGTATCTAAATCAGCCAAATTTGAAGAAAAGAAAACGGTCAGGGCAATGTGAAATCTCATTCTTCTTAAACTCATTCTCCACACAAGGAGTAAGCAGGTGATGATTTTGTCCAACGTGTATGTGCTAGCCAACCCATTATTTGACTTTAATTATTCGAGTTCTTTGTCAAAAAAACTTCCACACTTTAAATGATTTTTTTTTTAATTGTTGATTTCTAATAAAGATTTCTTTTAACATGCTTGTTGCATGTATTACGAAATGAAAGATGATGAAAATGGATACATGGACGGACTTGATATTGATACCAAAGACCTTGTTGCCTTTGTACAGCGTTGCAACACAACACACAACCATCAACTTAATTTCATAATCGACTGGCAATGTTCAAGCTGCTATACTAAATTGAAATTCAACAAAACCACAAAACACACAACAATTTATGAATGAAATTGCTAACGCAAATCATCAACTCGATTTCACCAACAATCCATGGCGTCGGGCATAACAATTTATTCAATTTCATAGTCAACATAAATTAATTTTGCATGCAAATATAGTCGATTATTTTTTTCTTATTCATCAAAATTTGGTTTTATATAGGGTTGTTGGCGAAACATAACATTGATGGTCTTTCAACATTGAGCTCCTTGAAAAGTACACTGTCATTGATCACTTGTATTGTCAAAGCATGCCAACCCAACGGTCTAGGAGTCATGACAATAACTATTAAGATTACAAAGTTTATGTGCATAGAAAGCTGAAAATATTACTTGTGACTCTTAATGGAGTAATGTCAATGCAGGATCCAATTGCAATTTGTAAAGTCAGTATTCATCACAAAGTCATGCTAGATAATGAAATTGCAATTGGATCTATCTTAATCTTGAAAAAAATTGTTTTCTATCACACCTCCTTATGAAGGCTCTTTTCTTTAAAATGTATAAAATCTGATGAACTATTTTGTGTCATCACATGTCGTCGTTTTCAATTCCAACGACATCGCACATTATGTCAACATCATAATAAAAATCATAGTGAAGGTACACACTACTAATACACAAAATTTGTAAGAGTATCAACGACACTTTATTAAGTGACATGTTCTTTAAGGAAAAGTAAGGTCACATACTTAATTTTAGTTCAAATGAGAATCTTCTTCCACAAACACCAAAACTAAACTCATTCTTCGAGCACTAAGCTTCCACAAACACTAAAACTAAACTCATTCTTCGAGCACTAAGCTAAGGCACCACACTTAAGAAAAAAGGATAATAATTAACTTTTTTTTCTTTCTTTGGATATTTTTCATTCAAGTGAACTTATTTTCCAAAGATAACAAATTTAAAGGTCCGTTTAATTCTTTGCTCAATTTTATAGTGAATAAAACTCAATGTGTTATGTAAGAGTGGGTGTATTGAATTTGATGACGAAGTCAAGTGTTTTATTGAGAAAAATATTAAGTGTTGAATGAGAGCTTTTGTTTAGCTTGGATGCAACAATCATTATTTTCTATATATATTTTTTGTATCAGTAATTTAAATGTAATTTATAAAATATTTTTAACAAATATGCAGAACTCACTACATGCTTAATGAACCTTTTACATGTAATTTTTAATGAATGCTGTCTAATAATAAAAAATGTAAAACGTAAATTAATACTTTGAAATAGTTTTGCATTATAATTAAATAGTATATTTACACTTTTTTCCTATCATATACTAACTACTTCTCTGAGTGAAAAACTAATTTTATTCGAGTTATTGTCGTTATAAAAACATATATTAACATTTAAAGCAAGTAGCACAAAATTAATATATTCTAACAAGTTCATAATTTCTTAAAAAATATATTAAATTTAAATTAAAGTTTTTTTAATGTTTTATTTACATAAAAATTTCAATTTCTTATTTTTTATATTAAAATATTTAATTGTTCCAAAATATTAGTTAATAATATTTTTTTATTTAGGGTCGATTAAAGTTTTTTCTTGTCAATTCTATTATTTTATTCTAAAACTGATAAAGATTTTTCTCAAATTATATCATTTGATGATATTTTAGATTAATATTAATTATCATTATTTCAATCAATATAGATTAATGTTATTTTTTGAAATTTTGTTAGTCACGGTTTTTTTTATTATTTTAATTGATATTGACTAATAATTTTCATAATTAAGTCGAAATAAATTGTAGTAAAGATTAATCAAAAGGTTTTTAATATATATTAGATAAATAATAATTGACTTTACTTATTAAAATATCTATAAATTAAATACGATCCATTTCTTCCTTTAATTTTTTATTAACATTTTAAATAAAATAAAAAATCAAGTCGATGATATATCGGTCTTAATTAAAGAAATGACATCAAAATCAAAGTTGACCTATAAATCAAAAACAGTATAACAATAATAAATAAAAACATGAAAATTTTAAATTACGAAATATTTAAATTTTGTACTTTTAACTAAAATTTAAAATTTTATAATTTTAACTCAAGTCATAATATTTAATATTTTGTTTTCTCTTCATTTTTTTAATCTAAATATACACGAAAACATTTCAATTTTTTATTAAAATAAACCACCATAGAAATTTCCTCATTCAATCATATTATAAAGTTTAAGAGTTTTTTTTTTAATTATAAATTTTTAATGTTTCGTATTTTAGTATAGGTAATACTGGGTGGATATTGTATTTAAATTAATGTATTCGAGTGTTATTTAGTTGTAATATTTTTTAATAAAACACCATAAATAACTTTTTATTTTTGTAAAATGTAAATTGCTTATAACAACTATTAAAATCAAAAAATGATAACATATAACTCTGTTAGAGTGAATGAATTTTTTTTTTTTAAATTATTACTTAAATAATTAGGTTCTTCTCATTTTCTTATAATTTTTATACCGATAACATTCTTTCATATTTTCAGATCAATATTTCATTTTAGTTATATTATTGTTTTTCTAGCAGAGAGTTCACAGTTTTGATTTGTATAGATATAATTACACTATCTTCTCATTTTACACAACATCAGTTTATTATTTATTTTATTTTAAATATTTATATTTTATAATGTGTTAGATATAAAAGTTATATATTTCATTGATGTAACACAAGTTTTGACACAATCAATAAACATTATGTTTTTTTTCTAATATTTTTATTCCTTTCTTATTTTTTTAAATATTGTGTATGAGTTTCTAATGTATTTTTTAAACCATGATTATGGGAAAATCTAAAGTTTTTCATAAACTTATTTCCATGAAAAAATGAAGAATTTATTTATTTTTAATTGAAAAAAGAGTAAAGTTTTACTTGAAAATATCAAGGGGCTGAAAAACAATTGAAAAAAAATAGTTGCTATAAAAGAGACAGTTGTCAACAACTATATTTTCGTGATATAAAGCTCAGATTTCTTATCACTCAAATCAATTTCTCCCCTCTCTTGGAGTGTGAAAGTTAACACTATATATTAATTTTAACTGTAAACTGGTTTGAAGTAGATTCTGATTAACGAAAGTGGTTGCGTTAATGCCACTAGTCTTCTTCAACTTCTTAAACTCTCACATCCAACCCTTTCTTCTTCCACTGCTTAGCTAGCTTCAGCAATGTCAGATCCGAACCAGATTTCGTTCTCTATAGCCTTCTTCTGCAGCGCTTTCGCCGCTTGTTTTGCCGAGGTAACCTTCCTTCTTTAACCAATTCTTTCGGTTTCGATTCAGCATTTGGATCTTGTAATGTAGCTTCTGGCATTTCCGATTGTTTTGGATAGAAACTGAATCCGTACATTTATAAGCCAAAAAAATGATAAATAAGGATCGCGTGAGGCTTTTTACAAGGGCCAAAAACCCAGATTGGCACCCTAATAAGAAATAAAAGAGTGGAGCTAATAAATTAAGTACCATACATTTGCCATTCCAATCTCACTTGTTCCTGTTTTGTGCGCACAATCTAATGCGTATTCATGTTAGTGTATTCCGGCTTCAGGAGTTTCAACACGCAGCAGAGTTTTCTCTGCACCTTTTCTTGAAAAAAGAAAGTTTTAATGTGAATTACTTGTTGAAAATAAAATGGGACTGATCTGTCATTGGCTTAAAAAAAAAGGATCGCGTGACTTGAGTTTATCAAGTTCATTTGTCTGTGTACCAGTTGTGAAACGTCAAATTGTGCTCGGTGTTCACCAGGCGATGTGAATTATATAAAGTTCCTTGCATCTAGTTTTGAGTGAATAGTGTGTCCACACCGAAAATGTTAAGAGTTCGGTGCTGTAGTCCAATTACAACACAAACTTGTTGATTTTTATAATAATAATAATAATTTTATGAGTTATACTAACAATGATAATGATTTCTGATTGATTCCTCGGTTAAAATTTGCTTAAAGTACTTCATTTGAATTGATATTAAACACCTTAAGTATGATTGTGAGCAGAGTGAATATGACATCGCTCATCAAGCGAAAAAATGGTGTCTAAGTACTCATAAATGAGTGTCTCTGGAAGAAAGAATGTAGGGGTCCTAGTGAATGGAGAGAGGTTACATACGGGTTCCAGTTTTAAGTGAATGTGAGTCAAAATCTTACTAAGGTGTGTTCACTAATACATGTTATTGTTGATCCTTGATGCTCTTATTATACAGATAGTCTGGCATGACTGGTTACCTGACACATTCTCTTAGTTATAGGTTTTTTCATCTTAGACGTCTTATCAAGGATGATTACTAGTTAGTTAGCAGTGTAAAAAACTTTTACATTGACGGGGCATATCTTTTAAGTTCTAAAAAAGCTAGTTATGGTGCTTCAAGTTTTTTTACATGTTTCATTTCTGCCTTTTGAAGTTACATCATTGATAAATAAATGCCTCTATGCCAATATTCTTTTCAACAACTGCTATGGAAATTTATGCTAAAAACATGCCTTGGAGAAAGTAATTCTAATAATTTCCTTTTGTGCAGTTTTGTACCATTCCTCTGGACACTGCTAAAGTCAGGCTTCAACTACAAAAGAAGGTAGGGGTTGATACTGAGGTCGGTTTACCTAAATACAAGGGCTTGCTGGGCACAGTTAAGACCATTGCTAGAGATGAGGGTATATCAGCTCTGTGGAAAGGAATTGTTCCTGGTTTGCATCGCCAATGTTTATATGGAGGCTTAAGAATCGGGTTATATGATCCTGTGAGTATTTATATATATCTAACTTTCATTGAATAAGACTGTGATTGGAGGAACATGGGCTGTACATATGAACTGCACCATGAACAGGTCAAAACATTTCTTGTTGGTAGTGCATTTGTTGGAGAGGTTCCAATATACCATATGATCCTGGCTGCTCTGCTTACTGGTGAGTACTTCTGAACAGTTATACCGCTTCATTTCAGATTGATTAACATTCATTGACATTCTCTCCTTGTGGGGGAAATTAGCATCTTCCTTGGTTTCAGTAGGACAAAAAAACAATATATTATAAAATAAAAGGCAAGTTGATAGAACCCAAAATGATTCATGGGCCCAAAAGAATGTTCAAGCTGATCCAGGTTTACATAGGCCTAGAATATGGCGTGTGTACACTAGGAGAAACAGAATTGAAAAGGCTAACAGAGCATGATGAGGTGGCAGAGAGAGAGATAGAAAGAAAAGGTTGGGTGATAGTTAGTTACGGGATTTGTGGGTGTGTGAGGCGTGTATCCTTATAGGCACAGCCTAGCATGAGAATGGGGGGGGGGGGAGAAAGAATATTGCAGTTTTGCAGAATGGAGAATGCTAATTCTCTATAGGAGCATAGCTCTGGACAGTAGCCTCCTACTGTATTTTCCCTTTTTCAGTATCAATAATATACCACGTTTACCTCCTTTCTCTTATTTTCTGTGTTGGTCTGTATCAAACTGGTCCGACCTGCCGGATCTGCGAGGAAGAAAGCAGTGCTAGGAGGTGTGACAATTCTGACGAATGCCACCGAAGAAGATGGAAGCCAAAGTATCTGCTCTGGAAAATGAAGTTGCTAACCTACGTGCAACACTCAACACAATGCAATTGAAGGCTGAGAGTAACCAGGAACAACTATTGGCGATGCTGAGCCAGAGTTTGCAATTGAAGCGGACTGATGGAGACAAGGAGACAGGCAGTAGCGGAAACAAGAATCGGAACGGTGAGGAAAGAGGAGATTCCGGCGGACCGACGTTTGGCTCAGGATGGTTGAAGCTGAACGGAGAACTGTTGGACGAGTTTCGTCAATCAGTGAAGAAGGTCGAACTGCCGATGTTCACTGGTGAAGACCCTGCTGGATGGATTGCTAGAGCAGAGGTCTATTTTCATGTCATGGAAACCAGTCCTGAGGTACGAGTGAACTTAGCCCATCTTTGTATGGAGGGATCTACAATTCATTTCTTCAATTCTCTGCTGCATCTGGATTCTGGTTTGACTTGGGAGAAACTCATCCAAGAGTTGCTGGAGCGTTATGGAAGCACTAGTGAGGGAGATGTCTTTGAACAATTGTCTTCACTCCAGCAGAATGGTTCAGTGGACACCTACGTTCTGGAATTTGAACGTTTAATAGCCCAGATCCCAAAATTACCAGATGAACAATATTTTGGGTATTTCATCCATGGGTTGCGCGATGATATTCGTGCGAGAGTGAGGAGTATGCGTGCGATGGGGCCGTTGCCACGTTCACGCCTCATTACATTGGCGAAGGCAGTAAAGAACGAGTTGCAGGGTCGCAATCGGGTTGCCACTGGGTCGAAAGGTATGGGTCCCCGATTCGAGTATGAGTCTGGTCAATACAATAAGTCGACCCACCCCACTATGAATGGGCCAGTTTCTGTGGGCCTTGAACAGGGTCAAGGCTGGGTAATGATCCAAAACAACGATGAAAAACAGGGGCGGCTACCAGCGACAGAAAAATCACGTGCAACACAGAAGGATCGTGGAATCCGCCATCTTCCTTACCAGGAACTTTTGGAAAGAAGGCAGAAAGGGTTATGCTATAAGTGTGGGGGAAAATTTCACCCCCTTCACCAATGTCCGGATAAACAATTGAGGATAATGGTGTTAGAAGAATCTGAGGAAGAAGGTGAAGCGCAGGCTTTGATTTCAACGGAGATGGAAGAAGAGAACCTGGAAATTGATGGTGAATGCACTGTATTGATCCTGCAGACATGTACTGTTCAACCCCAGACAATGAAATTGGAAGGTGCAATTAAGGGAGTACCCATTGTGATTTTAGTTGACAGTGGGGCAACACACAACTTCATTTCTAAGAGGTTGGTTCAAACCATGGGATGGGAAGTGGAACTCACTAAGGAAATGAGAATTCGCTTGGGAGATGGTCCTAAGGTTGTAGCCAGAGGAGAATGTAAGCAGGTGGAAATTGAATTAGAGGGAATTAAATTATTTGTGGATACCTTGCTGTTTGATTTAGAAGGCATTGATGTGGTTTTGGGCATGTCGTGGCTGGCTACCTTAGGAGAAATGGTGGTGGATTGGGGAAAGCAGACCATGAGATTCCAACACAACAAAGAGTGGGTCATGGTACAGGGACAGAGCACAAAACATACTGCACAAATAGCTTTACAAAGCTTTGTGGGAAACACACGTAAGTGGGTTGAGGAATGGTTTTTTGCCTCTGAATTGGTGCCCCAGAACAGAGTTGCACATACCACTGAGATGACGAGTTTGACTCCAATTCAGAAACAGCAGCTCGACTATTTATTGGAGCAGTTTGCAGAAATTTTTACAACGCCCGTTGGACTACCACCAAGGCGACAAATAGAACACAGAATCAACCTGTTGGAAGGACAAGGTCCGGTAAATGTTCGACCCTATCGCTATTCCCATCATCACCAAGATGAAATAGAAAAACAGACCAAAGAATTACTGCAAGCAGGGTTAGTACGCCACAGTCAGAGTGCTTTTTCTAGCCCTGTTATTCTGGTGAAGAAGAAGGATGGATCGTGGCGAATGTGTGTGGATTATAGGGCTTTGAATAAAGCAACCGTGCCGGATAAGTTTCCAATTCCCGTGATTGATGAGTTGCTTGATGAGTTGCACGGAGCTATGTATTTTTCCAAGCTTGACCTCAGATCCGGGTATCACCAAGTGTTGGTGCGAGGTGAAGATGTCCACAAGACGGCGTTCCGCACACATGAGGGGCACTACGAGTATTTGGTAATGCCTTTTGGCCTGATGAATGCTCCGTCTACGTTTCAGTCCCTAATGAATGAGGTGTTTCGAGCCATGCTTAGAAGATTTGTGTTGGTTTTCTTCGATGATATACTGGTATACAGTCACGATTGGCCATCCCATCTTCAGCATCTTTCCACAGTGTTGAGGATCTTACGTGACCAGAAGTTGGTTGTCAACAGGAAGAAGTGCGCTTTTGCTCAGTGTTCAATAGAGTATTTGGGTCATGTGGTTTCTCAACAAGGGGTGACTATGGATCCTGCCAAGATTGCTAGTATCATCAATTGGCCAACTCCCAAAAATGTGAAAGGTGTGCGAGGCTTTCTGGGACTTACCGGATATTACCGGAAATTTGTCAAGGACTACGGGAGGATAGCACGTCCCCTGACGGAGCTGACCAAGAAAGATGGATTCACCTGGAATCCTAGATCTCAACTAGCATTTGACACTTTGAAGATAAAGATGACAACAACCCCAGTTCTTGCTCTACCTGATTTTTCACAACCTTTCATCATTGAAAGTGATGCTTCGGGCTGTGGAGTAGGGGCAATTCTTATGCAGAATTCCAGACTTGTGGCTTTTTTTAGCAAGGCTTTGAGTGAAAGAAATCAGACAAAGTCAGCATATGAAAAGGAATTGATGGCAATTGTCTTGGCTGTGCAGCACTGGCGCCCTTATTTGTTAGGTAGGCAATTTATCGTATATACTGATCAAAAGAGTCTGCGGCAGCTATTGCATCAGCGGATTTCCACCATGGACCAACAGAATTGGGCTGCCAAGCTTTTGGGGTACCAGTTTGACATTGTTTATAAACCAGGGGCCACGAACGGAGGGGCAGATGCTTTGTCCAGAATGTACGAGACAGGGGAGTTGTATTCTTTAATTTCTTACCCTGTGTGGAGTGACGGAGGGCAGTTAATGGAGGAGGTTCATCAAGATGAGGCTTTGGCTACTATCATTGCAGCACTCAAAGCAAATACCACAAGTAAACCTGGTTTCTCATATAGAGAAGGGGTTTTATACTATGAAGGGCGCTTAGTAATTTCAGCTCAGTCCATGTGGATCCCAAAGCTGTTTCACGAATTCCATGCCACCCCTCAAGGAGGGCATTCGGGTTTTTACCGTACCTACAGGAAGTTGGCTGCCAACATCTATTGGATAGGGATGAAACGAGCTGTTCAAGAATACGTCAGGAGTTGTGATGTTTGTCAGAGGCAAAAGTACTTGGCAACCACTCCCGGTGGATTATTACAGCCTCTACCTATTCCAGAAAAAATTTGGGATGACTTATCCATGGATTTTATCAATGGATTACCAAAGGTGAAGGGAATTGACTCGGTGTTTGTGGTCGTGGACCGCCTATCCAAGTATGCTCATTTTATTCCCCTCAAGCATCCGTACACAGCTAGAGTGGTAGCAGAACACTTTACCAAGGAAGTGGTTCGTTTACATGGAACACCGAAGTCTATTGTAAGTGACCGCGATCCTATCTTTGTCAGCAACTTTTGGAAGGAGTTGTTCAAGTTGCAGGGAACTCACCTTACCATGAGTACAGCTTATCATCCCGAAACGGATGGACAAACAGAGGTCGTTAACCGTTGCTTAGAGACGTACTTACGGTGTTTTATTGCTGACCAGCCACGAACATGGATCCAGTGGGTGCATTGGGCGGAGTATTGGTATAATACTACCTTTCATGAGTCCATTGGGGTCACCCCATTTGAGATCGTTTAAGGACGCAAACCCCCAACTTTACTTCGATTTGCTGTCGGAGAAACTAAGGTAGAGGCTGTTCAGCAGGAGCTGTTGGACCGGGATGAAGCGTTACGACAATTAAAAGACCACTTACTCAGAGCACAAGTTAGGATGAAGGCTCAAGCTGATAAGAAGCGACATGACCAGAAATTTGAAGTGGGGGATTGGGTTTTTGTGAAATTACGTCCACATAGACAGCAATCCGTAGCTCATCGAATCAATCCTAAATTGTCTGCTAGATTTTATGGACCTTTCCAAGTGTTGGAATGCATTGGTTCAGTTGCTTACAAGCTTCAACTACCTGACAGCTCACGTATTCATCCAGTATTTCATGTGTCCTTACTGAAGAAAGCAGTGGGAACTTGCCAGGTGGAGAAAGACCTTCCTGAGAGTCTGTCTGGTGAAATTGTTGAGACAACAAAACCAGAATTGGTGTTAGCTAGCAGAACAGAGTCTCGGCAGGACGACAAGGTGAAGCAGTGTTTGATCAAGTGGCAAGGCAAATCAAAAGATGAAGCAACATGGGAAGATGAACTCACAATTCTCAATCAATTTCCCGCTTTTAACCTTGAGGACAAGGTTGTATCTCAAGAAGGTGGAATTGATAGAACCCAAAATGATTCATGGGCCCAAAAGAATGTTCAAGCTGATCCAGGTTTACATAGGCCTAGAATATGGCGTGTGTACACTAGGAGAAACAGAATTGAAAAGGCTAACAGAGCATGATGAGGTGGCAGAGAGAGAGATAGAAAGAAAAGGTTGGGTGATAGTTAGTTACGGGATTTGTGGGTGTGTGAGGCGTGTATCCTTATAGGCACAGCCTAGCATGAGAATGGGGGGGGAGAAAGAATATTGCAGTTTTGCAGAATGGAGAATGCTAATTCTCTATAGGAGCATAGCTCTGGACAGTAGCCTCCTACTGTATTTTCCCTTTTTCAGTATCAATAATATACCACGTTTACCTCCTTTCTCTTATTTTCTGTGTTGGTCTGTATCACAAGTGATGCTTGAACTATGTTCACTTTTCCCATTTACATGAAAATTAAAATTCTAGCTTTGCTTTTTATTTGTTTTGTATTTATCAAAAAACTTCTTCATCTCCATATTGTAGCACAAGATTTTATCATAAATGTGAAAAATGTAGATTTAGAGTGAAGTTATTGATTTTACAATTGGATAATAGAAGTTGGAAAAGAAAAGGCTAATAATTGGAGGGATGGGAAGTGCAAACATAAAAGAAAATTGAGAAGGGAATTAATTAGATTTGTTTTCCTTTTAATTAAAAGATATGCTCACAAGTTGTATTTTCCTTCTAAATAAAGAAAATGGTTCCTTATCCAATTCAAGGTGTGGAGAATTCTACTTCTGCACAAAGGTCAGGAAGTTAGCATTCCCATGGATATATACATATATATGAGTGTGTGTATTTTGTATTATATTATATATTGCTGTCACTGACTCAGTTTTTTTAAAACTTGTAATAGGTGCTTTAGCAATCACGATTGCTAATCCAACTGACCTTGTTAAAGTTAGGCTTCAATCTGAAGGTCAACTCCCATCTGGTGTACCTAGGCGTTATTCTGGTGCTATAGATGCGTATTTAACTATATTGAGACAAGTAAGCCTTTCTTATGATTTTTTTGGGTCTTGCTCCTTCGATTATGTTGAAAATATACTAATTGAGTCTAATTCTCTCTATATTTGTTTTTGTGAAACTAGGAAGGAATAGGGGCCTTGTGGACTGGGCTTGGGCCAAACATAGCAAGGAATGCAATTATAAATGCTGCTGAATTAGCTAGCTATGATCAAGTGAAACGGGTAATGACATTATTGGATATTCTAAATTGGATTTGTGCTATACTTCGAAGTACAGCCCTACATAAAATTTAATGTTGGGAAAAAAATCCCTTTCACACACAATAAGGATCAGAGGTATGAGACACACAAAACAATACCACAAGAAGAGAAATAGCGAAAAACATAAATTTACGTGACGTGATTTGGCACTTGCCTGCATCTACTATTTCATTACATTTACAAGTTTAGAAACCTTTCCATTACAAGACCACCCCTCTCCCTCCCTTTCTCTCTTCCTCTCTCGTACTATTTAACTTCTCACTTCACATAATCCCTTTATATAGCAAAGGTTGAGGGCTTCCTTTATAAAAGAAACTTCGTGGGCTTTAATTATCCCACTTTTTCTTATACAGCTCATTATGATAGTGGGTTCACCTAGAGTCTAGAAACATGCATCCTTGGCTTTCCACTTACTATCATTAATGCTTGGAAATTTGGATTGATTTTCCCAACAAATTGCAATGCTGCTCTGATTCTTTATACTTATGCAGACGATTTTGAAAATTCCAGGGTTCATGGACAATGTCTATACTCACCTTCTTGCTGGTTTAGGGGCAGGTCTTTTTGCCGTATTAATTGGTTCTCCTGTTGATGTGGTAGGTGCTACACCACCCCTCTCCCCTTTTTTATCTGCAGTTTGCACTTATGCTTAAGAAGATCAAATCGATAGCAATAACAGTTGTGTTTATAATGAAAAGAAACCAAAAATAAAGTAAGGGGAATCAAATATTCAAAATGGTGCAATTTGAATCTTTTGGTTTAACATTTTGGTTCTGGATGAGAGCTAAAGTTGACAGTGTCACTGGATCTTACCAAAAGTAACCCAAACACTTTTTACAAGGGAAATTTACTTTCAGTACTTCTGTCTATGTTCTTCCATAATCATCCTTCTGAAATTATAAGTAACTTGGTATTTTGAAATTCTAGAACTATTGCCAGATTCCCTTACAATATTGGTGAATTTTCTATGACGAAGCACACTCTTTTATGAAGCCAGGTGATGACTTGTAACCATGCCCATAACTTTTCAGGTGAAATCCAGGATGATGGGGGATTCAACCTACAAGAGCACATTTGATTGCTTTGTCAAGACTTTGCTTAATGAGGTTTATGAATTTCCTTATTTTTATTTTATTTTATCTTTGTTATAGTTGCTGTTTAAAATCTTGAACCACGGTATTACAATAATCATAACCTTTTTCTTGCTATGTTTTTATTTGTTAGTCCAATTTTTTGATAAATTGAAAGATTCATTACTATATTTATCATCTTAATTATCTGAGGTGATTTGGGAGACCGGACGCAAACTTTTCGGTGCATAATTAAAGAGGCTATAGAGCAGCGCAGAGGCTATAGAACAGCGCACTTAATCCCCATACAATGAATGTGGTTTTCCATATCCGCAATCTTTGTTGTTCTGATCCTTGAACAAACTGAATATTTTTAACAGTTGCCACTAGCTTGTTCGTTTGATAGTAAGCTGACGTGAAGGTCTGCATATACTTTGTCCTTTTCTCTGCACAGCTTGAACTCATGACACAAATGTATTGCAGGGATTTTTGGCTTTCTATAAAGGTTTCCTTCCAAATTTTGGTCGAGTAGGAGCCTGGAATGTGCTTATGTTTCTTACTTTTGAACAAGTAAGATACGCATTTTATCTTGGCAATGCTGTTAGTTATCTATATTGTAATTTATATATCGTATTGCACCCCGAGCCACTTACAAATGCCCTGCTTTAAGGTTTATGCCCCTTTTGTATGTTCAAGCACGCAACTTGCAAGTGAACGTTAGGTTTGCCGTAGTCTAATCAATATTTTCAATGAATTGTTCCCCTTCTGCTTCAGCTTCAGCTTCTAGCATTACAAGTCTTTTAGAGAAAATAGCTTTCTGTAACTTATTTTGTCTCCTTAATCAGAATGAAATGTTGTATGAATTTTACCAATTTGTCATAGCCGTCTAGAATGGTCCTATTACTTTTTCACTTAACATGCTATCTTAAGAGAACTCAAATCACATTTCAAGACTCACATTGTATGAATGAAGACATCTGTGAATTTTTCCCATTAAACTAGCCTTGTGAATTTTTCCCATTAAACTAGCCTTGTGAATTTTTCCCATTAAACTAGCCTTGTGAATTTTACAGAAAGACTGCTTTTTGCATGATGGTATCATTTGTTGTTTTGAGAAACTGCTTCATCTAACAGGAAATTGTACATGACTATATGAATTTGCTCATCGATATTGAAAGTGCTATTTGATTCATGTGGCAGGCGAAAAGAGTTTTGAGAGGTTAATTGGTGTTACTTCATGATTGATATTCACGAAGGAAAATTAGTGTTCTTTCTCTGTTCTCGGTTGAGTGCTATCAGATGAGCACAGCAAATTCATTACAAGAAAGGTGGTCTTTCTACGTTTATTTCCCACTTCTTCCGTGTGGATGGACATCACGCTTCATATATTTAGTCAATGAATAAACCTTCAAATTACCTTTGTATATGATTGTCTCCTGCTTGTGCTATGTGAACGCCACAATTCAAAGTTTCAAACATTCTTAGCCATCCATAGACCTGAAATTACATTTACTTGAAAGACCTACACTGTAATGGATCGATGTCATGTACCTTTTTCTGGGAAATAAATTGCCTATTTCCCGACTCATTGAATAGACAAATTGAATGAAACATGTCTTCAAACCATTATTTAGAGTCTCGATAACTTATTACTTAATTTAAATAATAGGGGTATCACCACCGATGACGAATTTTATTTAAATCCCGGATAATTTTCGATTTAGCGAATCTAAAAAATTTCCTTTCTGGCTCCATCTACATTGCAAGTCAAATATCCAGAGAAAGAAAAAAAAAGCTTCTGAGAATGAACAATGTCATCACCTGAAAATCAATTCCCTAGCCGGAGGATTTTTCATATTACATAAACAGCCCATGAGTCCTGCGAGGCAAGTATTTATCTCACTCTAATTAGTGTTTTTTAAAACGACTCCCTAAAGAGTGATTGTATTTGCATCCTCTTTTTTCGCTTCACACCCTTTCTATTTTTTTCCCTTTTTTTTACATTTCAAAAAATAATTCCTAGTATTCTAGAAACCAATTAATGGAATGTAAAAAAGCAAGGTGGTGCATAAGAACTTTGACTCAGAAAAAAACTTTATGTTCTCGCTATCAAATAAACTCTGGCCTTTATAACAGACCCATTCCCAAGCTTAAATCCAGGGCTAACCGGAAAGCCTACAACTTGACCAGCTGACACTCTCCCACCTGAAAATTTGACTACACTGTCCATATACTGTTGATGGAACTCAGCTCCTCGACTTGCCTCAAACTGACTAGGTGCAGGGTTCAACGAGAATGCCAGTAAGTGAAGTAACCACACTGTCTTGGCCAACCCTAAAAATTCATTGTAGAATTCACTTCTGGGATGGTTTCCTGCTTGGACTTGACTATGTTGCTCCAAGTTCCCAAACAAGGACTCCTCCATCTTTGGATGGACAATGGCAAGATACTTCTTGGAACAGAATTTACCAAAGTGACAAGTTGGTAAGATTCCAAGAAGCTCAGTAGGATCCATGGACTTCATATCCCGGTACTGAGTGAAGCAGTCCCGTCGAAACTGATCAGGGTTGAGGAGGGAGGAGAGACTTCCATCCATGTAGAAAGTCTCGTGGTCAAACCCTTGAAAGATTTTCCTGGATATATAGGATTCAAGGGCATACTTGGCATGGTGAGCTGACACAATGGATGTGGTTGAAGAAGTACTGTGGTATTTCTCAGTTGAGGCAGTAGCAGCTTCAATGGAACGAACAGCAGCTGTTATGTCCCAATGTGCATTGTGCATCAAAGACAGCAGCAGAGATGTGAAGGACTTTGACGCTTCTCTCACTTGCACCATTGCTGCTTCGAACAGTTCTGGACTTGGTACTGCTGCAATTGCTGCACAAATCATTTTTTAAATTTACAGAATCAGAACCTCCATTCACAAAGTGTACAATGTTAGTCTGGGCCAGAGGAATTTGGATATTTTATTGCAAGTTTTTTTTTTTTTTTTTATCTAAAACTCAGTGTAACCTTACACAAAGCTACTTTTATCACTTAAAATAAATTTTACTTCAAACTATGGTGGAGTGCTTGGATTCATGCAGATAATCCAAAATCACGTTAAAATGTCTGCCAATATAATTTTAGGTAATTTTTCACATATTCTACGATGAAAAATGACTGCATTGAATTTTTTTATATATATTGAATATTCATACTAACCTGTTTTTAGAATAAAACATCCAAATATAAATCAGATCATCTCAACTAAAATCAAGTTAATTGAAGATCAAGTTTGCAAATGTTTACCTAAACACAATCTAATGACAGGTTTGGGGCAAAATCGTTTCTCACAGTTCACACCTTCAACTGAAGACAGTTCCAAGTTCAAAGCAAGAAAATATAAGAAAAAGAGACTTTTGAATCTTGTTCTCAATATTCCATCCATCTAAATCTAAACGCCCACATTCCATATATTATATTAAAAAAAGTGTGGCATGCATATTGCTGAATGTACCTTGAATTCCCAGTTTCCTCTTAGACAAGGACCTCCCAGGCTTCTTTTCACCACTCCCATTACTAGAGAGAGCAACAGCACTATCAAGCTTCTCCCGCAGATTCTTCACCTCCAAATCCTTCACTTTCACCTCCTTTTTCAGCTCCTCCACCACCGCCTCGTACGGCGCCACCACCTCCCTCACCGACGCCACCCCACCACCTCTCCTCCTCCCCTTCCTCTTCCCTTCCCCACCCCCGCTCCGTCGGAACCGCTCCCTCAGCACGGCGAGCTTCCGGAGCTCCGTCACCACCGCCACATCAGCAGCCCGCATCCTCTCCGGGTCCCACGGAGAATGCGCCTCCTGAAGCCTCACATAAGCCCTCTTCATCGCCGACACGGTTTCGAACACCTCCTCCATCAGCCCCTCCATCTGTTTTACTTTCAGAGCCTTCAAAGGCCCCACCGCTCTCTCTTCCTCGTACTCCTCCTCCTCCTCATGCTCCTCATTCTCTTCTTCCTCGTACTCCTCGTTCCTGTTCTCCTCAGAGTCGTAGGGCGAGTTGTCGTCCTCCTTGCCGGATGCTGCGGTGGCCAGGGGGTGGAGGAGGCAGGAGGCTGTGACCCTTTGGATCAGATCGGAGAAATTCGAGACCTTTCGCGTCATGGGTGCACTCTAGATGCGTTTCTGTTCGCCTTTGACAGAGACGCCACTGAGAATGAGAGAGAAGTGAAGCTCAGAAATGGTGGCAAGGAAGTGAATGCGAGTGGGACCCATATACCAGTATGATTCTGTAATAATAATAATAATAATAATAATAATAATAATAATAGTGGGATAAAAAAAATTAGAAATGGATATTGGTAACACGTGCTGCGTGAGTCTTGCAAGACTGTGACTTTGCTGGATTCAGTGAACAGTGTCAGACCACCCACGAGGAGGGTGCGCACCATCACCATCTCCGTCACCACTAATATTCCAAATCTTTAACTACATTTTTAAATTAAAAAATATGATTGGATTCTTTATTTTCTTTAATTTTTATAATTGCCTATTTGAAATTACTAAAATTATAATGAGCTATAACTAACTTCATAAGTCAATATATTCACTCATATTTTTTAATTTTAAAATAAATAATGGCCTTTTTATATCATTAATCTAAAAGGAATAACTGACCATTTTCTTTTATAATTAATAAAAATAACAGTATCAATATTAAAATGTACTGTTATATAATATAACAATGCATTTGCCGGATTAAACTGGCAGCGTGCGGTGGCAAGGGCCGTGAGTCACGGTTGTTAGAGTGGTGGTGGGTGGTGGTTATGTATAGCACTGTGTGGATGAAATAAGAAAGCATGGCATGTGATGAGATAAGAGGATACAGTGAATTGTGTGGAGACAATAACATATTCTTAGCTGTAATATCCTTTGCCTATTTGTTTTTTATTATGTAAATTTATTCTTTATTTATATAAATACTTTCCTATTAAAAAATATACTTTGAAATTATAATTAATATCTAAAAGTATTTAAATTATTATTATTATTTAATTTTAATAAATAGGTGATTTGAGTTTATGTGTTCAGATAATTATAATACAAATACATGTAAGCTATTATAATACGTTAAATACAAATTAAAATATAAACCATCATGTAAGTTAATATTAGTAAAGTTATATGATATTATTTTATTTATATATTTACCTTTTTTTCTTAAAATTACAAGTAGATTAATAAAGAGTTTATCCTATTAACACTTTTTTGTCAGCCCTATTAACCTAATTCACATCTTTCTAATAGGAAGTATACAATAACACGTAATAAATGAGAAATAACATTATTATATTATATTGCCGAAATAAAATATATAATAAAATAATTATCCTATCTTATCCTGTTATATATTCAGTCATGTGTTAACAAGTTACTTTACTTTGTTAATTAAGACTAGAGTTTTTTTATGAGGTTGTTAAACTATTTAGAATTTAATTCAAAATACAATTATACAGTAAATAATTATTTTTTTTATTATAGGTTATTATATATGGAAGTTATTATTATTTTTAAATTCCATAATTAACATTTAAAATTATATTTACATTAATTTTGAGCTAATTAATAGTACATAACTTTTGCACTGTCTTAAAGAAAAACTTACACCATTAAAAAAATAAATAAACTTCAAATTTTAGGGAAGAAGTGCTCTCACAGCCTTCCTTAATCCCCCTAAAAAAATAACGTACATATGGAAATTTTCAAAATTTCCAGATGTAATTAAAGTGGAAATTAGATGCAATGTTTTCTAAAAAAATTACAAAAATCACAATTTTTTTTATCTCTAAACTTTTATTTCATAATTCAATCATTTATCTTTTAATTATCCATAATTTTGATTCCAAATTTTAACTTTGTTAAAGTTTTAATAAAAAAAAATATAAACTATCACTTTTATTCTTGCTAGTGCTACCATTTTTAATTCTATACAAAATGTTACAAGGATTATGTATTTTTCTCCGATATAATTTCATGTTCAAGTAACAAAAAAGCAATTGAATTGAAAGTTAAAACAATTACTTATAATTAAAAATAATCAATCAAAGTTATGTAAAAAAATTCAAAATCTTATAAAAGCACACATGACTAAAATTGTATAAAAAAATACGCATCAAAACTGTAGATAATTAAAAATTAAAAGAATAAAGTTAAAAAAAATGAGAAAATAATTTCGTCAAACATACTACTAAGATTACAATTAAAGCTTTAATTCACTATTAAATTCGTTTGATTACTCATTACAATTACAATTAGAGGTTTTAACATTGTACTTTATGTTGCGAATGATTTTGTCCTTTTTCAAAGGAGCTGTCATATGGGGTCAGACACCTTAACTAAGTGCTTCAAACCATTTTTCTTTTTCCATCATAAAAAATTACAACTTTGCATTTTCAGACTTTTTCTTTTAGCTTGGGAAAGAAAGTGAACAAAAAGGAAGACAGAGAATGATCAGTAAATTCATCAAGTTGTTTGGTAAGAAAAAATGTGAAAGTATTTTTTGGGTTAGATTATACAAAAAGAAAAGTGTAGCATAGTAAATATTGCTCGATGAATTTGTTGGACATTTCACATTAACTAGATATGAAAATATTTCATTGTATATAAGTGGATACAAACCTCACTCCATGAGTCGATTTTGTAGGATTGAGTTAGGCTTAAAGTACACTTTGTAACATGGTATTAGAGTCATTTAAAGTCTAACGAGTGTTTGTTGGTTTGTGCCATCTGCTATCGAGTCGTTATCGAACCACCTATAATATATTGTCCCACTCACGAACTCTTAGCTTTTTAGATCTAATTTTCTCAATCCAATAATAACCATACAAATTAAATTAAACAAAATCTTATTATATTAAAATATAATATTATATATACTTTGAATTAATTATTAACTAATAAAATGATTCTTAAGTGGTGTTTTATGATTTGATTATATTATTTTACATTTATCAAATATACCAACTTTACTTTTAGGTATAAGATTAGAT
Organism: Phaseolus vulgaris; assembly: GCF_051622355.1. Classification (NCBI taxonomy): domain Eukaryota; kingdom Viridiplantae; phylum Streptophyta; class Magnoliopsida; order Fabales; family Fabaceae; genus Phaseolus; species Phaseolus vulgaris. Next base: position 23,936,456 of record NC_143503.1, read on the forward strand.
GCAGATAACAAAGTTGAAGTAATAAGTATAACAGTACTATTTTACTCTTACATTACAATTAATAATTGGCCTTGTGTTCCACCAAATGGATAAGATTTGTTAGATATTTTTCATGGAAAAAGGTCCTTCAAACAGATATTTTCTCATACCTCATTTAAGTTTCTTACAACCAACCCCAAAAGTTTGAGCTCAAAAAATATCTTACTCACCCACCAAATGTTACAAATACACACATTCACACACAATTTCCATGATTTTGAGAGAAGAAAAGTAAGGTTGGTGAAGAAGTTAGGAGGAAAATGGAGTGCAACACAAGGCCAAACAGGAGTGACATTCATCTCTCAGCAGAGGAAGAAGCTAGCTTAGAGGCCAAAACCAGAGACTACTTTGATGGGGTGGCTCCAAAACGCCACACCAAGCCTCAACGCAGTGACTATTCTACTCAATATCATGATACTTTTTCCAATGCTCAACAATCTTCTATCCCAGAATTGCTACACTTCCAACTCCTTGAGAATGATCCTCAAGAAAAGGTTCCCCCATTTTCAACTTCTCTTCACCTTTTCTTTTATGAAACTTCATTTTACTTTTAACCTAATTTCTCTGCACTTTTATAAAGATTTGGGCAAAGAAAAAAGTTTTGTTTTGAATAGAAAACAACAAAGAGTTTTGCGTTTGCCGGGAGTCGAACCCGGGTCTATTGCTTGGAAGGCAATTATCCTAACCGTTGGACTACAAACGCTTGTTGATGTGAGAATTTTCATTGTTTTCTACAACAAATCTTTTAACATTAGCTTCATGATCCATCTCTGATTTTAGAACTTTGGGTTAAACAGTTTATATTTATTTTAATTTACTTTTATATAAGCTAGATCTTGGTATTTATTTGTAAGGTGAGACACTATTGATTTTATAGCTTTAATTTTGTTCTACCTTAGATATGTTTGACTTCTCATGCAATAATTATTGGAGTCAATAACTGATCATATAACATTTTTCCATGTTATATGTTTTTTTTTTCTCTAATTTGTCCTTGAGCACATTGTCTGAATAGTTAATGAGTGAGTGAGGTAAATATAATGTATTTATTGAAAGGATGAGACATTTTCTTGTAAAATTGTATAAAAAAAATGTATTACTAATCTATGAGTTGTACATAATTTGGAAAGAAGGTAGTAATTTTTATGCATTTTATGCATTTTTAAGATAGTTTTTTATTTTTTTACAAATTCATGTGGAACAATTTGTAATTGAATAGCAACATAGCTTTTACTTTGCATTTGCTCTTCATTCTAGTTATAATGTCAATTTTATTCTTTTTTTTAAACGACTTGAAAAATGCAGGTAAATTATTATATACAAATGTTTCAGTTTTGATCAAAGCAAAACTGAACTTTATGTCAATATTTCTGATATTTTCATTATACTCTTCAATTATATCCAGAAATTGGTGTACAGTGGGAATGAAGTAACAGAAGAATTTGTGGAAACAGAGTATTACAAAGATCTAAACAGTGTGGACAAACACCACCATACGGTATTCACTCCAAACCCACTTGCATTATTCTCAATATATTTTGTGTCTCATAAATACATCTCTGCATTAATTTAATTTCTTTTTGTTATAGTGATTTTGATCGCAAAATATTGAAACCATGCTTCTTTGTAATGGAAATTTTAGATTGAATGTTAGCCAACCTTATAATGGACTATCTAACACTGTATGACTTTGAACCATGAAATGGTTAAAGAAAAGATAGAGAAAGAAATACTATTGTGTAGTTTATGTGATCCACTTTATCTAAAAAGAGTTTTGTTGTTGTAGATTCAGAAAAGAATGAATAAAAGATACAAAGACTTATATATAATATTAAATACAATATGTATAGTTTATTGTTGATGTTAAACAATTCATGAATATGTGTGTCATCCACAGACTGGAACAGGATTTATCAAAGTAGAGAAAAGTGGGAAAAACTTTCACATAGAACCAGATAATGACACTGGTTGCCATCATTCTTGCAAGTGCAATCCAGCAACCAATGATTGGGAACCTGCTACTGCCGTTGAGGTAACATAGCAACCATGTACAGGATTTTTGATGAATTTGCTCTTTTACTGTAAGAATGTTATCTTTGTTTTTTCCTAAAGAAATTGCATAAACATGTCTCAGGTGGAGCACAATTCAGACAAACCTAACAGGAGTGACAACTAAAATTGAAGGAGTGACTTCATGAAGATATTACTATCTCAGTTTCATTTCAGATTATGTGGATTCCACTTGGTGTTTTTGGTTGCAATCCAAGTTAAATTAAATAAAAAAACTTGTGATTTGGATTCAAGTTTATTGTGGTTTAAATATGGTACTAGTTGGCTTTTCATGTTGTGTCTTTGATGTATTGGATTTCTGGAAATGTGGTAAAATGATATAAATTAGTAACTGTATTCACTATGTCTGGTTTAAAATACAAGATTCATCATCTGTGTGTATTTATTGTTCCTATCAATAGCATATCCCTAGTTTGTAAACCATTAAAACACCATAAACACCTATATTTGCTTATAATATAGCCTTATACAATTAGTTACATATTTTGAACCCTAGTAAAAGTGTCAAGTCACATACTTAACATGAAAATAGAAGAGAGTTAGAGAGAAAAAAAGGCTCTTATTTTTGGTAGGTGTAGAAGGGACTGTTATAAAAATGGATGTGGAACTTTAACTTACCTAATGAAAACACAGTGAGTTAAGAAATGACCTGACATTATTGATCCAGAAGTTTGATGACATATTTCACTGCTTTTCAGCACATGTAGGCGAGATTTTAAAGATATTCATATTTAAAGCAAAATATATAGAATAGCATAGATACTACAAAATATACATTATAAATGAAAAGTTTACAATGAACTCTGTTTATAACAACCGCACTATAAAATAAAGAGATGAAAAAAATGATTTACCAAGAAAAAAAGTAATGTTGAAGATCCAGAGAAAAAAAGTGATAATGTAATATGATGGAAAAGTTAATGGGATAAAAAAGTGAAAAATGTGTTTGTAATTACTTTTCATCATTAAGAGAGATGTTTTATGTGTTGATAGATAGGTGTTAAAACATTGAAAAGATAAGAAAAAGAAAAGTTAGAGACAAGTGATATAAGTATTTGAGAAGAAGGATATATTCAAAAGCAGTCAAATAGATGTGATTGGAAAACACTAAAGAAATGGAAAGAAAGAAAGCATAGCCATGGTGTTACATATAAAGGCTACAAACTATGCATAATGCACGAAGTTATTATAAAGTGATGGACGTGGGGTATGTAATGAATTTTAAGATTTTTTTTTCATAAAACCCTTTTCAAATTTAAGATTTTCAAGGAACAAGAACATGTCCATATTGAATGAAAAATATAAAGTTACATAAAGTTACTTTTTTTTATCAGAGCCTGGTTTCGATCCAGGGACCTGTGGGTTATGGGCCCACCACGCTTCCGCTGCGCCACTCTGATGAATAAAATAATATTTACAAATACTCTTTAAAATCTTTCCAACTTTATTGTAACAAAACTAGAATATAAGACATTAATTATATATTATATAATTATGAATTATATAAATTAACAATAAAAATTTATGTGTATTAGTATGTTTTAATTTTTTTTGTAGTAGTAGAAAGATGTTTCTTATGATTGGTTCAAAAAGATTTGTTTCCTATTGTTTGAGTTTTTAGAAAATTAAGTTAGAACGGTGCTATAATTGTTAAAAATTTAACAAATATTTTTTGAATTAAACATTTCATCAATTCGACACGGACACACTATTTAAGAGGCGTGTTGAGTATCGTAGCTCATAACTTAAATTCCAAACTTGAGGTTGAATTATGAATTTACTTTCTGCAATTTGAGGTAATTCTGATTTCGGTCCCTTAAATTAATTTTTTTCTACTCAGAATATTATTTATTCTTTAAATATTAAATTTTGAGAAATTAAACCCAATTTTAAACCTCAAATCCTAGACTTTAAATTTTACAAACTTACTTTAGTCTTTAAAGTTTAGTGTTAAAGTCAAAATTTGAGAAATTAAATAAACTTTTTAAAATTTAGGACCAAAATCATAATTATTCCAAATTTCAGAAACTAAAAACATAATTAAACCCAAAATTAATAATAAAAAAATGGGTGTAAATATTTGAAAATCCGAAGGAACTTCTGGGAAAATTATGAGAAATGGGAAGGGATTAAAGGATTGCAGAAACAGTTTTTCTTCTTTTTTTAAACTACCTTGCACTTAGGTTTGGTAATTTATAAATAGAAAGCAGGGAAAGTTTGTAGCTTTGGAGGTGACATTGTTTTTGGGATCTTCACAACAACCTTCAGTTTTGAGATTAACTGCATAACAACTATTACTGTCTGTAGTAGTTAACAATGGCCAATGAGAGTGCAAAGTTGTTGTAGTTTTTGCTATGAGGTGGAGATAGAATTGGTCAATTAAATAGTATTACTTCTTATGGATAAAAGCATAACTATACTGCTACAAAAGTTTATTACCAGCATCTGCATGTTGTGTTCCAAAAATTATACAATAATATTTAATAAGACAACTCTCATCTCATTCTCTCCATGGATGAAAGTTCCATTCCTCTTGATGCCACTTGGAGATAACCCTTCTCATGAGTAGTAGAGCAATTTTGACTGAATAAAACTGCTTGTGATTTAGTCCTGTTATTCTTTAGTTTCTGCTGAAATTATTAGTGTCTCCATGTTCGATTACTTTCCTCATAAAAAACATGCGCACATCACTTTCTGTTGAAGATTTTATCAGAAGCATCTAATGCAAGTTCATTAAATCATATAACTTAAAAACATGCACATACATGTTTTGTTGATAAATAAGTCTTTACATAATTGTTTACCCTTTTCAATCTGCCAAGTAGAAACTACATACTAAAATAGACTTCTCAGGAAAGAAAATCCATCTAGCAAGCTTCTCTAACCACGAGCCATCAATTTCTCGCTGGTATGCTTGGTTGTTGAATACTGCAACTGTTGTGGCAATACTTGCATGATGATATCCTGCATTTTCTTTGGTTGCAGCAAATAATAACATTTCTGAGGCCAACAGATTCGGTGGGTGCACATGCTCAGGTTGCTGATACTTCAGCTAAGCATGGGCTATTTCTTCAGAAGCAACTCAATATTTTTGAAGTTGCTCCTTCCTTTTTTTATCTCTACAGTGATAATGGCTGTTGTAGCATGTTCCTTCCTAGAGAGGCTGGGAGTTTTCTTTGTTTTCCTGGAGCTATGTCTCTTTATGTCAACAAAAAAGAACCATAATGAATAATTTTGCAAGGAGAAAACTCCCTAATTATTAGCATCAAAGTATAGCTATATGATTATGAGTCTTGTGTTGATTAATGTTTAAATTGATCATAAATGCTTGAAAGAAAATTTGAATATAGATCTCATAACTGAATGGAAACAGCAAAATTAAATGTAATTATGCAGTAGGGTGACAACCTAGGGAATGAAGACCTTGCCATTGTGGGGTCTAATCTATCATAGATATGCGTGGGACATTCAGCTAATAACGAATGAATGAATTATAACCAATAAGAGAAGCTGGTGAGGTATAAGTAAAACATAAGAGGCATACTGGATAATTCAAAAGTAAACAGGGTTGTTAAATTCAAAATTGTAGTCCAGCAAAACTTGCAGAAATTACCTGAGAAAAGCTTTTACCGATGGTGGTAAGTCCTTTGTGAACTATGCTTGAAGCTTCTTTTGAATTCCTTTGTTGCTTCTTTATCTGCCCGAGCATAAGATTTTAACCGCTTTAGAATGATTACAATATAAGAGACTAAGACGTCACCTTCAATTCAAAACCATAACACAATGAGTTTGTGGGTCGTCTTCTTTATATATTGCTTAACTTTCTCATTTCTACTTAATGAAAAAATTAGATTCACACTTGGATTCCTAATTAGCCTAACATGCCCCCAACATATTAACACTTAATGCTGTTTTCGGATGGACCATCCCTTGGAAACCTCTCCATTGTGCTTCTCGTGCTCTTGAAAACCACTTGGGCATTGTTAGGCCCTATTTGACACTTTTGACTCCATCACTTGTTCTAATTTGGCTTCCGCTCAAGCTCTCATGACTTCCACCAATGGAAGTGGCAGAGGTGGTGGTTGTCCCTGCTGCATGACTTGTAGTATCTTACTGTCATAGTTACTGTCATTAACAATATCTTTTCATAACTCAACGCAAACTATACACATCTTTTGATTTTGGCCACGTAATATGCAAATTTTCATTATCTTCCTTACCAATAGAACATTAAGTGATGAATGATCATAATTTTTTTCCTATCAAGAGATAAGTAGTGAATTGCCACAACTTCCATTTTCACATCAAGAAATAGTGCTGACATCTGCACAGAAAACAGTCAATGTGGCCAATGCAAATGGTCCATAAGTACAAGCCAAATATACTACATTCACTGAAGAAGTGACAATGGAAGTGGTTAAACTAAAATATACACATGATCTCATGTGATTTTATACAGATTTTATACTTGTAATAGTCTTATCCTATAAAGAGAATTTGCTAGAATTTTGTGTGATAGAGTTATCAATGACAGCATGTAATTCTACAAATAAAAACTATTTTATGCAATATTTTACCATCAACATAATTTGATCAAATATTTCTACTGAGGGGAAATAAAAATCTAAATCTTCGGAAATTCATTTTTGGTTGTTTGAACGAGATCAGCTAAGTCTGCTTTACAAGAGATCAAACTATAGGAGAAGTGATGCATCATAAAACCATCCTAACCGGATTAAAAGTGTTGTGCAAATTAATGTCTATTTGATATAGTGGAAAGATGAAATATATTTCTAAGATATCTTACAAATGTGATTACAGTCTCTATTTATAGACTGTTTTACAACCTAATTAAAAGGAAAGAAATAATAGGTAATGAAAACAAGAAATAATGGGTGTTTAAAGCTGTACAAATCAAATCACTAACAAATCTGTCCTAATAAATATAAAATGGAATATGCACTTAATTATAACATAATTCTCCTGATTATGCAACACTCCCCCTCAATCAAGTTGGTGAATGTATATCTATCATTCCCAACTAAGATCTTCGAATTGTTGTGGGAAGTCCCTTAGTACTCAGTGGCTATAAGACCATCATCCAACTTCTCTTTAATAAAGTGTCGGTCTATCTCTACGTGCTTTGTTCGATCATGTTGAACCGGATTGTGTGCAATACTGATAGTGGACTTATTATCACACGCCAAACCCATAGGAGCTTCATATTTTATTTTTAGGTCATCAAGTATGATCTTCATCCATAAGAGTTCACACACCCCTTGAGCCATGACTCTAAATTCTGCCTCTGCACTTGATCTTGCAAGAACATACAGTAGCCTGTGGTGGATCTCCTATCAACAATTGATCCTGCATAGTCAGCATCAGTATATACTTTCATGGATAAGTTTTCCCTCTTTTTGAATAGCAATCCTTTTCCTGGAGAGGCTTTTAAGTACTGAATAATTTTATCTACTTGCAAGTGTCTTTCTCTTGGATCATGCATAAATTGACTAACCACACTAACTGCATAGGCTATATCTGGCCTAGTGTGTGAAAGATAAATGAGTTTTCCCACAAGTCTTTGATATTGTGTCTTCTCCACTTTTGGGTTTTCCTCATCATTTCCAATCCTATGATTTTGCTCTATTGGCACTCCAGTGGGCTTACAACCCAACTTACCAATCTCTTTGAGAAGATCAAGGATGTATTCCCTTTGAGAAATAAAGATGCCCTGTCTCGAGTAAGCAACCTCTATCCCAAGGAAGTACTTCAGCTTCCCAAGATCCTTCATTTCAAATTGAGCACCTAGTCTCTCCCTCAAATTTTGTTTTTCAATCTCATCATCACCTGTAATAATCATATCATCTACATAGACCAAAAGTAGAGTGAGTTTACCATTCTGAGAATGTTTTATAAATAGAGTATGGTCACCTTGGCTTTGTCGGTACCCCAAAGATACCATAGCTTGAGTAAACCTTCCAAACCAAGCACGAGGTGATTGTTTAAGACCATATAGGGCCTTCTTAAGTCTGCACGCCTTATTCCCTTCATTAACAATGCCATAACCAGGTGGAATCTCCATGTATACTTCTTCCTCCAAGCTTCCATGCAAGAAGGCATTTTTAACATCAAATTGATGCATTGCCCAACCAAAGTGTGCTGCCAGGGAGAGAATAATCCTGACGGTATTCATTTTGCCACTGGAGCAAAAGTCTTCTCATAATCGATCCCATAGGTTTGAGTGTACCCTTTTGCAACCAACCTTGCTTTATATCGATCCAGTGTGCCATCAGACTTACTTAACTGTGTATATCCACCTACAACCCACTGCTTTCTTATCTTTTGGTCTCTCTACAATCTCCCAAGTCTCATTCCTTTCTAACGCGCTCATTTCTTCATTCATGGCTCGAATCCAGTTTTCATCTTTTAAGGCTTCTTGTACTGATGTAGGGATTTTGATAGAATCAATAGCTGAAAGAAAACTCTGGTGCTACATAGAAAGTATCTCTGTAGACACAAATTGGGATATAGGATATTTGGCACAAGATCTTTTTTCTTTTCTCAAGGCAATAGGTAAATCATTTAGGTTAGGTTCAAAAGTAGTATTTAAGGTGTCCTCAAGAGTCTCACTGGTATGAGTTCTTACCTCTGGTTCAGACAATTGAAGTTGCTGTCGGAAAAATTTTCCGGTGGCGGTTTCCGGCGGCCGGCGACAGTTTTCGGCGAGCAGTGGCAGTTCCAGCGAGCGGTGCAGTTTCCGGCGAGCAACGACGGTGGTGGTGGTCGACGGTGGTCAATGGCGGTGGCAGTAACGGTCAATGGTGCAAGGTGGTGGTGGTGGTCAATGAAGAAAGGATAAGGAAAATAGAAAGTTGCAGCAATGAAGGTTGTCCAAAAAAAAAAAAAATTGCAGCAATGAAGGCTACCAAGGAATAAGGCTATCAAGGAAAATGATTACAACAATGAAGGCTAAAAAAAAAAAATAATAATAATTTGCGGAAGCATGATACCAAGTGGAAAAAATAGATGAAATATATTTATAAGATATGTTACAAATGTTTACAGTCTCTATTTATAGACTGTTCTACAACCTAATTAAGGAAAGAAATAATAAGTAATGAAAACAAGAAATAATGGGGGTTTAAAGTTGTACAAATCAAATCACTAACAAATCTGTCCTAATAAATATAAAATGGAATATGCACTTAATTATAACATAATTCTCCTGATTATGCAACAAATATCATAAATTGAAATAAATTTGTTACAGACTTGTAGCAATATATCTTCCCTAGTTTGATGATTTGGTGTATGTTTGATTCAATTTAATTTGGAGGAACAATCATTTTTTCCCTAGTTTCTTGAAAGACTTTTTTAAAAAGGTTATTATTTTCCAAAGCAAGTTATTGCAAAACACAAATGAGTTACTTTGGAGACATTTCATATTTTATTTGAAAAAAGTATTATTTTCCAAATAACACGTCCTACACATGTAAGTAATGTCACAACTAATTACATTTACCTTATTTGGAATCAACTTTCTATTTAGAAGAATAAATTTTTACAAAAAAAGTATTTCAAGGAAAAAAAGTTATTATTCCTCCTATTTGTTCATGAATCAAGCAAACACTAAGTCATCTTTTGTGTGTGTGATAAAGATAAAATCTTAAAAATAGATTAACTTCAATATTATGATATAACATAAGCATGACTTGTAAAGTTGCACAATACATTTTGTTCGGATTTTTTGTGCATGATTTCTCCTACAATCGACTTGTCAAATAGATCGAGTTGATCTTATTCAAACAACCATAATGAATTGGATAAGTTCTCAAGCACTGAATTTTTCCCTAAAAAGAATATTTCCCTAGAACTATAGTTACACAATTCATGGTAAAAATATAATATAGAACAACTCTACCACACAAAGGTCGAACAAATTCTCTTTATAGAATAAGATTAATACAAGTATAATCACAAAAAATTGTGCGTAAACTTTAGCTTAACCCCTATAATTGTCACCACCCTATTAACTCTACTGTATTAAACTTTTGCTTATGAACCATTTGCATTGCCCACAACTACTATCTCTTTGTAGATGTTAACAACATTTCCTAATGTGATTATTGTATTGTAATAAAATTAATTTCTATCAAGCAATCATTTAACACAATTAAAGCAACATTAGTGAGTATGATGTCTTCCTGCACCTCCATACCTTCCCCCTGCACCTTCATACTTTTTTTAATTCCAACAATACCCTTTTGATTATAGTGGAGAGTGTGGTGTCTTCTTCATTTTCAAGTGGTGTTGGTTGCTTGTGGTGGCTGATGATGAACATTGATGGTAGAGGTAGGTAAGTTTTATGGTGTTTTTACTGGTGGTGGTCATGTTTTTGTTCGCTTATTTCTTTTCTTTTCATTTTTTTGGAGTCACAAAACCCAGAAAAAAAAATTATCTTCATTGGGGAATATCGAATACAACGAATGTCCTCGCAACCCTCTTCACACATGGTCAAATGATGGAACTACTCTCTCAAACGCTTCTAGGGAGAAGAATGGAAGTGTTGCAGTGAGAAGAAAAGTATGGGGGCACAGGGTGCAACTGAGGTGAGGTTATTTAAAAAAGGTGATGTTATGCCTTATTGAGGGTTATTTAAAATTTTTAAAAAGGTTAAAATTGAATTTTCACAATTAATATGGAGGTGGAGGGAGAAGGTATGAAGGTGGAGCGAGAATTTGCCAACAAAGAATCTTACTCGGTCGGGTCTTAAATAAGACCAAACTCAACTCACTTACACCTCTAGCCCTAAAAAGAATTAAGTGGTGAAGTGAAATGCTGCAATTACCATCTTCACTTCAAGATGAAGACACTTTTCTTACCATCTTACCTTCTTGTAAGAGGTTTCTTAATGTTTAATACATAATAATATACTAACTAATGCTACTTAGTTGCTTCAAATGAATATCAATAAACAATTGAACATCAATTGTAAAATTGTTGTTAGAGAGAGACTAATTTGTTACTACATTTTGTGGATGTTGTTATTTTGCCCTTGCTCTTTCTTCAGGATACAACATACAAATAACATGTTGATAAAATTAAAGTAATTATTAATTTTGTTGTAAATAATTTATTAATAGTGAAAATAATTTGATTAACGCAACTGGTTATGCAATTGACAGTAAAATTATTGTATATAATAGTTTTATTTATACAAATATACGCAATCATTGGCAATCCTATAACAAAATCTTTTAGTTAATTCTCTCTATGGAAGGAAACTATTACAAGCATGGTTCACAATGAGTAAAATCAACTCAATTAATTTGAGATTTTGATTTGATAATTGATTTGTTGAACTTAGTTCATGAACTGAACTTGAGTTGAAAGTTGAGTTTGTTAAATAAATGAATTGAACTTGAGCTATGAATAGTTACTCATTTGGTTGAATGACTAGACTCTTATGGTCTAGATTAGCTCATTTGGTTTAATAAAAAAGTTGAACCAAGTAAAGCTAATGAGCTTTAACCAAACAGTTCACAAGCTTGAATTGAACCAAGTTCAAGCTGAAAAATCGATTCTAGTTGAACTCAAGTCAAGAAGGCCAAGAAATTCACATTTGAGTTGCTAACAATCAAAACATATGCATTAGGAAGGGTTGGCAACATAGAACAAGCCTTTTCCCATCAAACTTTATTCAACAAAATATGAAAATAAAGTTCAGTAGGCAGGGCAATGTGCAGGCATATCAATTTATGAATGTGTACATGCATGACAACATTCAATTTGTTTGAACCAGACCAAGAAACATACCTAGAGTAAAATTATCAAACAACTGACTTTCTGCTTCTTCATTCATGGAACACCCTACTTCTTGAGAAGCATTACATCCTTGTGTGGCTGCTAAACCTTGAGATTTGATCACATTACTGTATGGATAAACCAACTAGAATTGGGCCACAATTAGAGGGAGCAATTGTAACCCACATGCATTTGAAACCATATTCTTAACAACTTAATATTATCAAAGCTAGGGACCACCACTACAGCAAAAATACCTCCATTGCTGGAAAAATCAATCCCATCTTTTCCAGCATTTATTGTTCCACAAGGAATTTTAATTTCTAAAGAAGTTATGAAAACAGTGAACAACTTCCGAGGATCTTAATTCCATTGACAAACAATTCCAGTTTATGCTCCCCCCTCCTTATTTTAATTTGGTTACAAGTTATTGAAATGCATTTTCATTTTTCTTATAGTAGAGATCATTTATTCACTGTATCATAAGACCCAGGTTTACATGAAATCCTTTTTGAATATTTGCATTTCACATACACAAGAAAACATGCTTCACCAAAGTCGAGAGAGAAGTGCCAAATGCTTCCATAACTAACCCAACATTTCCACCAACTGCAGAAGATTATACAATAATATTTTGCAAGTTACAAGATATCATCAAAAGAATCTCACATGAGTTCTAAAATCATAGAACTCTACAATATACATATACTTATTGCTGGAAAATATCTTGCCACCTACCAATGGCTATTGTTCATCACAATAGTTGTCAAGAAAATACAGTTTCAATCTAGTTGTCAAGAAAATATAGTTTCAATCCAACCAAAGCTTGGGGCCAAAAGGAATTACAGAAAAATGTCATTAGTAATGAATGACTAATGACTAATTTTCTATGGAGAAAACTCCTACGATATTAGCATCAAGTAAAACTACATAAATATTAATTTATTTCATGAATTCAGTAGTCCTGTGTTGATTGATGTTGAATCAGACCAGAAAGTTCATGAAAGAAACTATTGAATACAGGTCTCAAAAAAAGGGGGGCAGCCTTGTGCATGAGGTGTTTCCATTGTGGGGTCTGATCTCTCCTAATAAATGGAAAGTAATATCCCAAATGGTCAAGAACAAAGTAATCAAATCAAACCACTAAGAAAATTATGTGAACTCTAATTAACTTCAAGGCTTTGCAGGTGCTTCGGTAGCAACTAAGTGAAGTTATAATATAGATATATGATTATAATAAGTTTGCCATGTGCAAACTTCACTTCTTTGATAAGAGCTTTTCAGGGAAACCAACATTTTATAAATTTCTATTGCCATAAATAAGTAATTAGATATGTGCAGGACAGACAGTAAAGTCGAAGCCAGTGAAGACAATAAACATGATAAATGAATCATAACTGGAGGAAAGAAGCCAAGCTAGTGAGTTATAAGTTGTGAATAAAATCAACAAGGTAAGCTTTAACACGAGATTGATTAAATATATACTAGTACAGCAAAGGCAAGGAAAGGAAAGCAATATCACGAGGTTGATCAGTTATTATGTACTAGTAAATCTGAAAGTAAAAGTTTTGAGCACCTTGTGTAATTGAAGACTCCAATTTCGGTGTGTGATTGATGTTAAGACACACATTCGTGTGAGCTCTAAAGATATGTTTTCCTGCTACAACTAATATGATTTACAGAATAGGAATCTTAGTGAGTCAGCAACTTTAATGTCTCCTTTGTTGTTCATTTGTTTCAGCATGTAATGGAAGAAAAAGAAAAAATGGTCTTATGGGAACTGAAGGATCTCCAAGTGCTGCAGTGAAGACAACAGAAGAAGGCTGATTAGGTGCAAAAGATTGATTGATTCACAAAAATGTAAACTCAAAGAAAATGGCAAAACCAACAAACTGTTGTTGAAGATTAGGCTAAGAAGCTGAACTGCCAGTACAATAGCAGGCACTTCAGCTTTTATATACTACAAACAGAGGAATTCCCCAAAGTAAAAATTTCACCACGTTATTAGCCTTAAAAATTTATAGTATAAGAAGAAAAACTTTCAAAACAGGTTCAGGAAAACAAACCACCTCTTAATAATGTGAAAATTTCCGTTTATTTCTTCTGCTGAGTGAACAAGAGCCTACTTGGGTTAGATGGTATTGTGTGCAAACTTCAAAACAAAATTGGACACTCACCATTTTCTTTCCAGGTTAAAAAAATAGTTGGGAAGCCTTTTCTCCATGCTAGTTGTTCATCACAAATTAGCCTTGATACCTCTAGTGTTGACAAGATTCGTGTTCTAGAAACAAAACATAAGAAGTCCAACCAATGATAAATCAGGAATGAGCAAAGAGAAAGGAAACAAGGAATTAATGCTACAAAAGAGGTTAATACATCCTCAAAAAAATTTAAAACATAAAAATGTATTAAAGCTATAAATAATTACATACCAAACAAGGAACCCTCTTTAAAGAAATCATAGACGAAACCAATGATAGACCAATTCATAGGATCCTCATCTTTGCTTTAAGAGGTCCTTTGCTTTACAATTGAAGGTAGTTCAATATTTTAGTAATAATGAAATTTTCCTCTCTTTATATTTCTATCCCTTCTCTATTTCTCTTCACTATTTATATTCCAATTGGTATCAAAACCTAATTTTCCAATCACATACTACTCACATTGTGAATATTGTGTGTTGCATACTTTGTTCAGCCTAAAGAAAAATATTGGTGAATGTCCAAGATAGTAGAACATATAAATTCCCTATCAAATGTGACACCAAGTTACTGCCAATTGTTGTAGGATGAGGTCCAGAGATAAAGGAAGGGGGTTTCGGGGGCTACCAAGGGCATGATCCCAAAAGGTCACCATTGTTGGAGATCCCACATCGACAAGAAATTAGAGTCTTTCATAGTATATAAGTGGGTGCAAACCCTCTTTGAGCCGGTTTTATGGGATTGAGTTAGGCTTAAAGTCCACTTCTTAACATGGTATCAGAGTCATTTCGAGCCTATCCTAGCGAGTGTTTGTGTTGGGCCTATCGTGTCACCTGCTATCGGGCCGCTATCGGACCACCCATAATATATAGTCTCACGCACGAGTTGACAGTCACGGCGTGAGGGAGGTGTGTTGGAGATCCCACATCGACTAGAGATTAGAGCCTTTCATAGTATATAAGTGGGTGCAAACCTCACCTCATTGAGCCGGTTTTATGGGATTGAGTTAGTCTTAAAGTCCACTTCTTAACAACCATGTATATGGGATAAGGTCCTTTCTCATAGTTACAAAGACCTAATCCCAATTTTGTTACTCAACTAAGAGTTTCCTATTTTAGGTGTCAATGTTCTTCTAGGTACCACTTACCTTCATCTAATTTGAGTAGAGCTAATCCCACATGAAATCACAATCATAACTAGTTTTCCCAAAGATACCTTCATAGGAATTGCCATCTAAAGTTAGATTAGACCTAAAGATACATGTCAGAAACTACTTTTGAGAATCTTAATATTCTATGTATTTTGTTCTTTATTAGGCAAGTTCTTACTTTTATGCTTCAAGGTAAGTTACAAAACGATTGATTTTTAGCCAGTGTATATAGATGTAATTATTTTTATAGGAATTGATGAACAATGGTAACTCTAAATTCAAGCAACACATTTACCTTATTCTAGGTTAGACAAAGGATTTGGTTCTACTTGGTATTCTCTAGCTATTAAGGTAAAATAGTCTAAATTTGTTTACCACTCTATAGGGATGGGGATTAGTGGGTCAATTTTGTCCCCACACTGTGTTTTGTATTTTCTTCTTTCTTTATGGTATTTTGAGTTGTTGCATATGATTGATGTTATTTGTGGTGCCAACATAGTTGGGATGACAAACAACATAATGATGCCTTAGCATTCTAATTTCTATTAAGAAAAAAGTTAACATAGTCTTGATGACCAACCTGTCAGTGATATGTGATTGTTTATTTTCTAAACCTCTACTTGGATAGAGTATACCTAAACTAAATAAAAATTCTCTTTTGCTTTATGATTAGATAGTTTCTACATGTTTTACAAGTTAGTCATTGGAACATTGTTACTAAAATTCTTAAGTTTGTTGAAGGAGCCCTAGGTCAAGGTTTCCTATTATGATGCTTACATCTTGAGTACTAATTCACCATCACACCAACAATGTGCGAAGTTCACTGTAAAGAAAGTATTATGACAAAGGAAAAAGATAAATTGTGCATCTATACCTGTACCATTTTCCTTGTAACCATGAATTCCTTCTTTATCTACACCATATAAGCCTTGAAAGAACCTTACCATGGACATTTTCATGATAGCATCCCTCTTGTTGATAAGTTTTAAAAAGGGACACTTCATTTACAATCATTCAAGCATTGTGACTCAATACCTCAAGTATATTGAAGGATCACCAGGCTAAGGTTTCCTTCTATAATCCTTACACCATGGTGATTGGGTCTCTCAATAATAACCTTACATCTTGCGTACGGAATGCACCATGACACCAACAACAATCTACGTTCATTTTAAAGAGCCTTGTGATAATAATGTAAGTGAATGAACCATGTCCGTATATAAATTGTGTATCTATACTTGTGTAACATTCAAAACTAGAAACTATTTTCTTTATCTGTATAGCATATAAGCCTCAGAAAGATCTCATTGTAGACTTTGTCATGATTCTATCAATCTTGTTGACCATTTTTTTAGAATCATTAAAAATTATGATTCAAATCCTCAAGTTTATTGAAGGAGCACAAGAATGATAGAAGCCTATTACGTTCCTTACCATAGTGATTGAAGCCTTTCAACAAACTTTCATCTCACATATTGAATTCGCATCAAGAACGTTTTAGGTTCGTATTAAAGGAGGTCTCAGGATAATTATGTAAGAGAATGAACTATGTACCTATATGAATTGTGTTTCTATACTCATATCCCATTCACCATCTTTTCTTTATCTACATCGCATATTCCTTGGAAGAACCTTACCACAAACCTTTTTTATTATTCCATCTCGTTGAAGTTTTTTAAGAAATGACACCTTTTTACTATTAATTTGTTTTTTTGGTGAAAATTTTCCCTTGTGTGGGTTTCCTACCACCATATATCAAACAAATATTTGAAAATTAATTAATTTTTAAAACCTTTCTAAAGATCATCAATGATCAATTGAAGTTTTATTCAACTTGCCACCAATACGTTGATGGTCAGACCAAGGTCGCCATAGTTGAAGAGACTTGTTTAAGATTTAATGTGACAAAAATAGCATAATTCGGATTAGGTTTCAACCACAACTAAACTTTTATAGAACTAGATAATCACAAATCCCTTCCCTTGTGCATATACCTTTGATTGGTTTTATGAATACCACGAAATATTTTTCATATCATAATCATAATTTGTGGGCCAAGGTTATACAATAATTGCCCTAAGCAATAACAATATAAACTTTCTACTAATGTCTATTGCCACATTTGGAAACTTAATAATATAACTTGTGTTAGCCTTGAATATTACACAACATTTCCGAATCAAATCTCTGTAATGAACTTGAGTAATTGTCTATTTGTAAGAATTGAAGACTTCTTTGTTTACCATGAAACCTTTGAGACTTTCTCTGTTTCCATACGACTTCGCATGTACCAAACATATGACTTAGCTTTCTTCCAAACATGCCTTTAGTCTAGATATGTTAGCACTGAGGGAATTATTTCTTTACCAAGGCACCTTTGCGACTTCTTTGTTTCCATGTGACTTTGCATTTCAGATTCAAGTCGATGACTTACGCCTTACAATGTCATTACTCACCATTGAGTTAAAAAGGCCTCATTTGATTCAATTCCTATATAAGGAACTAGACAATATGACTAGAACATCTATTAGTTAAATTGAGCTATTTTACAAATAGCCTCTTGTGGGTTTATTTTTGTTGAGTTTTTTTCGTTGGGAAGTAGTTACGATACTCTACGACTTCTTTATCTCGATGAAATGGGAAAAATTGTTATTCCAATGCCAAAAACATTAACGATACCCCAACCAAATCATGGAATTGTACCTAAAATTTCATATTACACATTTCCATCTAAGGAGATTGGTTCTATAAATGACTCTTCAATTGTTGATTCACCCATGATCTTCTCCATCATTATCATGTTAGTTGGAAGAATACCCTTCTTCTCAAGCTTCAAGATTTATATCAACATCATAATTCTTAAAAGATTTCTTTCAAGATAAGATATCACGGAAATCAAAAAACGGAGTATCGTGCATTTATTTGTTCAATGGGGCTATTTTTCAAAAACTCTCTGGTGGATTTATTTGCATTGTGCTTTTTACTAGGCAAGAACTAGTTGTGATAAACTATGTCTTCTTTATCTTGATGAAATAGGCATAATCACTATCCTAATGCCCAAACGGAAATTGGGTGTATCTGTGACACTTCAATTGTTGCCTCGCCCCATGATCTTCTGTATCGTCATCAAGTTTATTAGTAGAGCTCCTTTATTTTGAGGCTTCAAGAGTCGTATCAACATCTTAACCTCTAAAGGATAGTTTTTCTTGTGTAAGAGAATAAGTAAATTCAAGCATAAATTGAGATCTCAAAGCTCATATTGAGCTCAAAGGGAAATCCTATAGGAAAGCTATAAGATTATTGATGTTATACAATCATGAATGCTTGTAGGTGAAAGAAACATGTGTAGTAGAGTTAAAAATGCTAGAGGTGGATGATTAAACATCCCCAAATATATCTAGGAGAAGGTTAGAGTAACACTTATTGAGGAGAAAATAATAATGGATTGGCTAGGGTAGTTTTGTTCGTATGCGAATAATGCCAAAAGAGACTTCAGTTATAAAAATGGATCCAATGAAAGACATTACATAAAAAAGTAGCATACTAACCTAATTAATCTTTGGTCTAAATGGTTTATTAAGTATTTCTTTTATGGGATAGTTAACACTGGAATTTTCTAGTTTACTTTCAACAAGTTTTTCTGTATGACAAACTAACCTAATTCCTCCTTATACTCAAACTTCTCCAAAGATTATAAGTAATGTGATGTTTATGCAAAAATGTATATTCATATTGTAGTTTGTAACCAAATATCAGATAGCATGATTTACAAATAATCTTACCATCACTATGTATAAATGTATTAACATGATATTATAAAGAGATAATCCATAATACCAGAGAGAATTTCATATCTCTCAATTGACTTCAACAAATGTATCACAATATTATTATATAGCAGACATGAAACTAAAGTCTATGGATGTATGTATTTCCCTGTTCTCAAATCCAACATCTGCTCATCACTGTTTCCATCCAAAAAGGACAAAAGAAAAGAAGAAACAACAACATAGATATTATAGGTATCTAGCCTAAGGGTACGACAGAAAACTGAAGTAAAAGGATATAATTCAGATAAAACTTATTTAGTAGCATTGCAGTATTGTACATTGATTAAATCATAATATCAAATCCTCTTACAGAAGGGAACTCATTATTGCAGACAAACATATCACATTCCATGCTTGAAGATACTGATTTATGTTTCTCCATTGGATTCCAACTGAGAGTCTGCAAGCCAAAATTTCCATAATTAGAACGAAATAGGAATAAGGTACAGTAGACAAAGTCCACACACACACAAGAGAGAGGTGTGTGTGTGCAAATATGAATAGTTGATATCATTTAAGTAAAAAAGGTGATGAGTTATTGACAATATTGTTAATGCTCAATCCTTTAATTTGATTGCAAGCTTTGTTAACTTAAAAACTCATTCTTACTCTGTACTAAAACTTGGAGAATATAGTTGATCTCCCACATAATTTGGTGAATAAGAATATCTTGTCACAATATGTTAATTTAATACTTGACCATATTGGTCTCTATTTGTATGGACAATTCGACATTAATTATGGATAATAACTCTCAGCATTAATAATAATATATAAAGCAAGGGAGCTAGTGTAATTTTTCAGTCATCAATTAGTCCTAATCTTAAGGGAGGTCAATGTAAAAATTAAGTTATACAGACTTCAATAAGATAATGCCAACTAATGCACTCAAGTTAATTAATCCCCCCAAAAAAAGTAGTTACCAGTTGAAGTCTCTGCATCAGTTTGGAAACTGCTGGAAGAATCAGTTGTGTCACTTATGTTCTCATCCTCCTCCAATGCTGGGGCTGAACCAGCAATTGCATTCATACCAGTGTTTCCATCTCCACCTTCCACCAAATTCTCCGCATTTCTGCTGCTCTGTAGTACCAGAAGCACGAGATAATACAAGTTTAATATCATATAGAATACTAAATTATTTGTCCACCTCTGATTTTATTTAGTCAATTATACATGGGTATGAACAAACCAATGTTTACATTTACATATAGATGCAGATGAATGTGCAAACTAAAGCTTGACAAACAATATAGTGACCTATATCTCTATTGATGAGACAACCATTGCGAAACAAAACTAGAACCAATAAATACTGATAGGAGAAAATTAATGAGAGGATGAATAGATTGTGCCCATCCCCATGGACACAATCACAAAATCTGTACAATTCAATACATTTCAGATTTTATTTGAAATAAAAGACGTCTTATTCCTAAATAATGTGTGCCACAATAAAGTAATAAATTGTCTTTAATACCTTGCAGTAAGACATTTATGTGTTTGGGAAACACTTTCTTTGGAGAATATTTTTTCAAAAATTCATTCAGGAATCTAGGAAAAAAATATATTATTCCTCCAAATTAAATTGAATGAAGCATACACTAGATCATCCTTTTTGTGTATGATAGAGTATATTACTTCGAGAGATGGAGTTAAAATTTTGCAATATAAAGTAGACATGACTAGTTAAGTTGTACAACACATAATCCAGTTAGAATTATTTTATCATGCAATACCTCTCCTACTGTTGGCTTGTCAAATAGGCTTGGTTGACCATGCTCAAACAACCAAAATGATTTCAACAAATTCTCAATGAGCGGATCTGTTTCCTGCAAAGATATTTTATTAAAACAAATAGTCAAGCTATTGATAGTAAAAATATTGCATAGAATAATTTATATTTATAAAAACACATGCAGTCATTGGCAACTCTATCACAATTCTCCCAGTCTAATGAGACTATTAGAAGTATAACTACGTGAAATCGTGTGTAAATTTTAACTTAGCCACTTCAATTGAGATTACCTCAATCAATACAGATTTTTCTTTTGGACCATTGACATTGGGAACCTCAGTTGTCTTCGCTACTGGTGTCATCACTTCACGATGTGAAAGCTGTTGCAATTCACCACATGGCTTTTGATGGGAAAATGGGAATCGAAATTGTGGCATTTCACCACTTACTTTTTGGTGTGCAGATGGTGAGGAAAATACTGGCCATCCACAAGGTAACTGCCCAAAAAAATGTTTATTAAAATATCCAACAACAGAAGTTAAACCTTCTCGGAAGCAAACTAAAATATATTATCTGAGGTAATGTTCATTACATGCGATGGCATCAAGTTGCTTCCTCTGTTGAGTGCTCCAACTGCAACAAAAAATAAATAAATGAAGAAGAGAGGGGAGAGGGTGGGGGGGGAAGGAGAAGGCTCTGCTTGCATTGACCCTAAATATGCCACCCAAACTTTATTATGAAACATTCAAGTTATTAGTGTGAAAGAATATTTTACTTGTCTTCTATTCATATAATCAACTATCAAGAACATATTTAAGGATATCACGTACCGACCCAAATCTTGACCTCTCGGCCATCATACAATAATCTGACCAATAGTGTACCAGACAACCTCTCTGCCTAGGATGCTATTAGGACCAACCCTGTGTCTCTTATCTTAATAACTTGATTACCCCTCTTCATTGGAGATTATTCTCTTAAGAAGAACCAAATCCCTAATTAACAGGTGAGTTGATCCTAGGAGAGGCCCATGGCAATTAAGGCCCATCGTAGGCAAGTATAAATAGACATAATGGGGACAGGTAAAGGTTAGGTTGACTAGCATTAATAATTTATTTAAGACACATACTTATTTGAACATCGAAGTGTCTTTGCAATAATGCCCCTCTTTCGCCAAGACCAAGATACCAAAAGACAAAAAGCAGAGAACGGGGAAGCCGAGAGGAAGAGAAGTTGAAGAAGACATTCGGAGTTTTGGTTTTACTTGGTCCTTGTAAGAACAATCACCAAGGCTTCTAATGTACCATGTCAATCTTTCAGATGTTTAAGCTTAAATGATATTGATGTCCTTCTTTTAGCATGTTTAAATAATCTACTACAAGTGAATGTATTGAATGGAGAAAATTACATGATAGAAAAAGTGAGTATCATAAGTTGTAAAATATTAGAGATGCTTTTTTTGATAAAAAAATCAGATGGGAAGCAGAAATTTAGTAATGATTTTGAACATACATAAATAATTGTCTGTTAACTAACAACATCTAGTTCCAACTCTTAAAGCTAAAGCAGACAGATCCTACTCTTCTCATGCATAATTTTCTAATTTATTTAAGTCCACATTAAGTAGGATGAACTACTTGATAGAGTACTAAAGTCTTGAAACTCTCTCACCGGAAAAACTAGTTTTTTGGATATAGTTCTATTCTACTCAATTCCTTACCATTGGTGCTTTCACTGAAAGATGCTCTTAAAAGGGGGTGTCAATGTTAGGGGAGTACCACATTTGAGGCAAGACGATTTCAACATTTTCTAGGTCATTCAATTTAAAATGCTCTAATGTATGAGGCAGAGCAAGAAACATACCAGGAGGAAAATTATTAGGCAATTGATACATAGGTTCTGCATTCTTAGAAGACCCTACTTCTTGAAAAGCATTACAACCTTGCTTTCCTCCTAACAGCCCCTCTTTGTCCTGCAACTAATTGATCACATAATTGCACTGATAAACCAACTTGAGTTGGACAATAAGAGGGGGGAGGAGGGTAACTCACATGCATTTGTTTGAAGAACTCAAAATCATTGTTGATAGACCACCACTCCAGCAAAAATCCTTCCGGGACATCCACAGCTGAAAAAATCAATCCCACATTTTACAGTCAAAAACTGCCACACAACAATTAATAATTCCCAGACACAATACATAAGAAGCAATAGAATTGTTTTGAAAGAACAAAAATTACTACAGAGAAACTACCATCAAGAAATTCTTAGTCAAAAAGTTTACATTTTTAATCAAGAAAACAAAATCATCACAAATACCCTCTGTAAAAATGGTTCTCCCAACATTCATATATCGCAGTTTTTCATCAGCAACAAACAGTCATGTTTGTGGTGGTAGCCATTGCAGGGTTTTCTTGGGACTAGTCAAAGGGCTAATCCATAAGCTTAAATACACTCTTACAAACATGCCCTAATTATAGGATCATTCAAGAAACAGTACAGATAAGAAACAGAACAGATAAAGTTTGCTCACCTGACATTCAACTTGCCAACTAAGTCCAACCTCGTAATTGTCAAATAGAAATGATATTTGGACACTCAAAAATCAAAACAACTAAACTAGAATGCCAAAAGTCAATATTTCTCCACACACTCTCAACTCTCGAATAAGAAAATAATATCGGTAGTTTAATAAATGCACGTGATAACATTGGTGTTAAAATATCGATACCCATTATTAAAAAAAAGGCCTTCTTACATAATATACAGCACAAAAAAACATTTTTTGGAAAACACCCAACATCTTAAAATTCTTAGTTCACAAAACCATTCCAATTTTAATTATCATCTCTGAGCATTCTTTTTTATTTTAGAGAAATGTGATTTTTACAACAACCAAAAGAAAAGTATGAGATAAATAAAGGATATGTTATAGAGGGAGATGGAATAAAAAATTTTGTTGTTTAATAAAGAAGGGGTGGATAAAGTAAAAACAACTACTTCACTAAATAATAATATTTTGATTAAATTTATTTTATTTTTTTAATTCAAAATATTAACATATATTATTATATTATTAAAATAGTTATCAAGTGGGTGTAACTTTTTTGAGTGTCAAACTATAATTTTTTTTGATAAATTAATTGTATACATATATGGCAATAGTTATATTTTGCCTAGTTGATATTAAATATAACATTTAGAAAGAGAGGGATGAGTTATTTTTTCCATAACTAATATTAATACCAATTGTTCAACACTAAAACAATCACTAAATCAGTTCAAAACTTTGGATACACATATGATTCAAATTCTAGAGCACTTTGTAATGTAATTTTAACATGAAATGATTCTTTTATATAGCCTTAATATAATAGTTTTAGAATATTCATGAATATTGATTTTGTATATTGCCCTTAACTTCTAACACCTCAAATGAGCTTGTTGGTTTAAGAGGGGCAATTACTCATGAGGGAAAAACAATAAATGTAATTTTGGACATAATGATTTAATATATATCAATATACTTTAAATGCTTTAATTATATATCTTTGTAACTGTTGTCTAAGTTCTAAAAACAAAGTTTTAATATGTATCCATTTAAGGATTTATCTCTGCAACATGTTACAATTTCTAAAATATTGACTCCTCTAAGGTCCACATTTTAGAATGATAAAATGCAAAGTAGCAACTCTTAATTAAAAATCAACAATTGAGATTTAAACAACTTCTTAATCTATTTCCCAGTCACAATTTCAACATTTGAATTTTCAATCAATGGCTATTAAATTATATATATGATTCCATTAAGTGTGGTTATGCATTGTAAAACAGTTTCTAACAAGTTATTAACTTTTGTCAAGAAAAATTGAAAATTTATGGTTCAGGACCATAAAATAATTTCTTCTTCCTATCTCCTTTTCTGTCCATGGAATAACAAAAAAAACAGAGAGAAAACGTGTTTTCCAATTTGAGGGACAAGAATTGGATTAAAACCAACATCAGTTACCGTGACAACCTTCAAGCAAATTCAAGAACACCCTTTAGTAATCTCTTTTACCAAAACACAGTATGAGAGAAAAAGATGAAAACTTTTCCAGAAAATGGCAGATAACATGCACAGAGAAATCCTCACAGAAGAGCAAAACCAAAGCAAGAACCAGGGAGAATAAGCAAAACAAAACAAAACAGGAAAACGAAATAAAGAATGTTATACCATCACGGGAATAAGCAGCGGCGGAATCCGGCGGAAGTTCAGCCTCGTTCCTGAAAATCTCAGCAGTGTGGTGCATGTTTCGTTTGACAAGATAATCATAAATGTAGCGTTCAAACCTTACAAGAAAAGAGAGTGAAAAACGTTATATCAGAAAAGTTATCAGAAAAAACAAGCAAGACCCAGATGAGAAAAAAAGAGAAAAGGATAGAAGAACAGTGAAGGTGGTGGAGATGGTACGTTTGGCGAGAGCTCCAGTGCTGGTCCATGGCCGGAAAGGTGGTGGAGTTGAGAGAGAGGAGAGGATGAGAGAAGGAAGAAAGCAGAGGAAGAAGAAGAACAGTGAAGAGAGAGAGAATGAGAGAGTTAAATGAGCATTGGCACTGTGAAAGAAACGTTTGGGTGCATTAGAGAGAGAGAAAGAGAAGAAAGAGAGAGAGAGAAAGAAAGAGAGTGCAATGTGTAAGAACAAGGTTCCATGCAGATGGCAAAGTTAAGGAGTTTAATTCAAACAACGGTTCTGCTCTTACGTGGTGACAGTTACTTCACTCCCTCACTCCATAACCCCACTCACTCACTGTGTTCTTCACCATGCACACTATTTTATCCAATTTTTTTTCTCATATATCACTATTTTTACTTTTATTTTCCTATTCAACACTTTTTTTTTTATTACTTATCTAACACTATTTCTAACTTTTTTTCCTCACTATTTCTACTTTTAAATTTATATTTATTTTATTCATAATATTTACTACATCAAAATACCTATAAAATATTTTTATTTTTTTATATTAATATTTCTTCATAAAATTTTATATTTTTAATTTATTTTAATTTTATAAATATTTAAATAAAAGAGAAAATAAAAGTATAAATAGTGTTATTTGAAGAAAAAAAAAATATTTTCTCACTTGCTGATGTCAAATAAGAACCTTTTTTTTTCCTTTTTTTCTGTCAAACACATTATGATTATTATTATTATCATTAACTATTATTAATTATTAATATTAATAATAATAATAAATGAGGATGCTGATGTTGTAATAAATATTTATATTATGTGCTATTTCTTAGCTGTATGTGTAACAGACTTTGGGAAAATAATATTCAGACTATTTAGTATTTAATGAGTATGTAACTTTTAAGACTTCAATGAACTTTGTAGTCTTCTCAATCCTCTTTATTAATTTCTTTATTAATTACAAGAATTTATTGACTTCTTAAAATTATAAATTCAGGCTCATTAAATATATTAAACGCACTTCACATGCTTTTCTTAATTTTGAGAAGTGATGGATAGAAAAACTAGTTTATAAACTTGATGATAAACTAGTTATTAATTAATAAACTTTTAATTATAAATTTCGAATTGCTAATTTATCGAATTGAAAGTGTGTGGTATAATTAGCTCATAAACTATACTTGTTCAATATAAAATATGATGAAAATGTATGGCCATGTAAGTTTATTGTATAAATAAAATTTGTTTTTCTTTATAAAATTATTATTATTATTATTATATAATTGTAATTTTAGATTCTAAAAATTAACTAAGTTTTTTATTAAATTTTTAATTTAAAAAATTGTTTTTTTATTTAGAAAAGTTATTTTATTTAATTCAATTGATTATTAATTTAATTTAATTTTTTTATTTCTAAAAAAATAAACTACATTCAAAATTAAAGTGATATAATAAATACTTAAATAATAAAATGATTAAAATAAATATTTAATATCTTGTATATTAAATTCTCCAACATACTTTTCGAAACACCTACAATAATATCAAATATATTAAGAATAACAAGAAAATACATATAAATATGTGATAGTATTTGAAAAAAAATAAACAAAGTACAAATTAGAAAGTAATTTAGTCAAATAAATAATTAGTTAATTTATTGATTTCACTAAACGCACTTCAAAATTGCTGTAATAACATTTCCTTCATTTAATAATTAAAAAGAAAAAACAAAACAATTCTCTTATCAATACTTTTCACTACTTTCTATTCTATAATATACAACTAAGAAAAAATATATTAATAATATAAATATCTTCTATTTTGTAATTAATTAATATCTTTAATAAATTAAAATATTTATTTTTATGTTAAATTACTTCATTAAATTAAAAATGAAACCGAATTTATAATTGTTAATAATGTAAATTACAGCATTACTATTATTTAAATAATATAATATAAAAATTAATTTCTTAAACTATTTTAATTTTAATTTTAGTTTTAAAGAAAATAGGTTAATAAGTCAACTCTCCCCATTCTATCTCTTGGTCCACTAGTTTGACGAACCAGATAAAACTGACAAATAAATTGAAAACATATCCAACCTGTGGACCTGTGTCCATTTTGTCCCTAACACATAATTTTGTGAGAATGATATTAAGAAACATTAATACAATTTAATATATATATATATATATATAAATGTGTGTGTATATATAATTTTTCAAGAATAGTGTTAAAAAATTGTGTGACAATTATTTAAAAAAAAAAGAATTTATTGAAGTTAAAAAAATTTATCTAATTACTTATTTTATCAAATAAATAAATTACTAAACTATAATACATAAGAAAATTATCAATAGTGTATTTCTTTTAAGATAATTAAAATATAATAAAATTACTATACCTTCATTTGATTATTAATAATAAAAAATCAAATATTTATCTTGCCAAACGGTACATTGAAGGACTCACTTTCTTTTGCAAAACTTTGCAAAATACTTTTAATTATTAAGTAAATTTACATAATCTTTTATCTAACATAAATTATACAAATTTCAGTCCATGATAACATAATTTTAAAATACAATAATATTTCCCTCTTATTGAAAACCTCGTTCTTGTTATTTTAATAATATTAAAAGTCTTTACCTTCATATTTATATACTTTAGTATTTAATTGCATTCTCCTTTGTGTTATTTTTGCATGTCACGTTTAACTTTTTATCTTACTAAAGAAGGTAGTGTATACTGTATCTATACATCTATACTGATATATAAAATTGACACCAACTTTGTAATTGTTCTTTTAATTTTTGTTATAATTTTAAGTATTGTTGTAACTCTTTTATTATAGTAACTGTTTCTTTATTAACAAATAAAAATGCCTTCCAAATTAGTTGAAAAAGAAATTTTAACATTAAATTTATAATCCCTGCTTATGTGTGTGTGTGTATATATATATATTACATATTATATTTTTTTTATAATGAACATTCTAATATAAGCTCAAGTGTAACTAAAAAAAATCATAATTTATAACTTGCTACATTACTAAAAGAGATAAACACTACAAATATTTTGCTAGTGTGCACTCACTTATTTTAGTTAAAATAAGTACAAACTAAAAAGTTACAGGACAGATGTTTCTTAAAATAATTAAAGTTATAAGCAGCTAACATACTCCAATTAAACAAACAAGCAATATATATATATATATATATATATATAAGAATTTTAAAGTTATAAAAATGATATATTTTCGTACATTTGTCATTATACACCCATTAGTAAATTCCATATTAATTGATACGAATCAAACTTACATTTACACAACTTAATGTTTAAGTAGAATTTCAAACAATTAACCTCCATTGAAGTAAAAGCTTTTAAAATAGTCGATCAAGATTATAAAATTTCATACAAATGAAAATATAACTGGCACTGCTTTACATCACAAATGATGTTATTTTGAATTATAAATAGATTTCTTTATTAGATAACATACCTACAAATGTTCAAATTATCTAAAGCATCAATATAAATAAATGTCCTTATTAAATTACACATCAACAAATGTCCAAATTATCTAAAGCATAATGATGAAGCAAAGTCAACCACTAAAATAAAACACAGTGAACAGTAACATGACAGATTAATTTCCTTTTGAAAGAATTGTAAAATACGATAAAAGTTACAAAACGATAAGTCAAGATGCACAACTAAGGAGCATACATGTTATGCAAGGAATTCATTATATACAAAGCATCACTCTATGCATGTATCTGTTCTAGAACTCGAAAAAACATTAGCATGTTCAGTAATGATCATAAACCAGTAATATACAAGCTAGCCGCAAATACAATGTCACGCTTTATTGCATTAGAAGCAATTTCCATTTTTTTGCAGAGAGCAGAATTACCCATTATAGCTGCAGCATTTTTGAACTCCCGACATGTCTCGTCCAACCTGACAATGGTCCTTACTATCAGGCCTTCAGGAACATCAGTAAGCTCACATATTTCAGCAAACGGAGTACCCTGCATTAAAAAAATGGTTTATTCACTACCCTGGAAATTAATGATGGCACTATGCTAAACAGCGAGTTATTTTCTGTAGCAGGATACCTTTGCCCATTCATAAACCACCTCTACAAGACCAAATTTTAGATTTTCTTGGGCATAATCGGCAGGGTTTATCGGTAGATTAAATTGTGCTTGGAGCTCTCCAAGTCTTATAGCTGTTTTGTACAATCTGTAACAAATACATCCAGGTTAGAATTCATATCATGTGAATAAGGAGAGGAATGCAGACAAAATTATACCATTTAGTTTGTTATGTAAATAATTACTGACGGTCTTACTAAGCTTGTGTTAGAGGAGTATTTCAAAAAATGGACTCTTGCAAGTTACCTGTGTCTCGCTTCAGCAAGCTTGGGTGTAAGTGACGGTTCAGACGTATTCTTCTGCTGGAACACAAAAGCTGACATTATCGCCACTGCTTCTTCGGGTTCCAGTTCATCCATTTGGTTCTCAAACAAGCACTCCGTACATATCAGTTCCTCCCCAGAATTCATCTCACAAGCAACACGACCTTTCATTTGAACGACAAGGTCTTCATCAATGCATTCAATTTTCTTCAGAACATCTATCTGAAAGAGCAAAACAACAAAACCAAAGGCACCATTAGACCGATAACTAAAACAATCAAAAATACTTTTTGAAGAATCAAGCATAACAAAAACGAAATTAATATGTTATACCCGGCCCTGAAAGTCAGGCATCTGTTTAAGTGCTTCATCTGACATTTGAAACTGAAGAGCATAGACTTCTTCTTCATGTTTTTTAATCTCCTTCGCCAATTTGAGGTGTTCTTCTAATTTTATACACCCATGACACTGATTCTGGGACATCTTCTCCAATAGTCTAGTCCACTTTTGGTATGTTGCCACAAGCTTCACATCTCTCAACTTCAGATCTGAAAAGGCAATATTATTGGCTTTAAGTAAGGTTTTAAAATCAGAGCAGGATACCCAAGTATTGGAACTAAAGAAAAAATTATTACACCCAAAAGAGCTTGAGTATGGGCAACACCTCAAATCTAGAAACATCAATATTGCAGGTTAGAAGGTGTTGTTAAGATCACTTCATTAAAAAATTGCTTCTATTACTGTATCATGACTCCTCTTGCATATACATCTGACATTCTTCTTTTCACTTTAAATTTAGCCAAACATGACCCACTTGTTATCCATAAAATAGGATAAATTATCAAAGTAAGTGGCAATACCTTTGACAGGATCCAAAGCTGGAGGATACTTATTTCCATCTGATTTCAAATCCACAAGCAACTGAACAGTCTTTGAATAAACAGAACTGTTAACATCTTCAAGAAGTCCGACTTGGTCAATTTTAATTTTGCTACTGCATATGCACAGAAACTCTTTACTGTCAACTTCTCGAACTTCATAGCCCATTCCACTGGCAGAGCCACAATGGGGAAACATGATGTTGATGAGACCTTTTCCTTTACGGGCAGAAACAGATGTACTATATTCATCTACAAGCCCACGTCTTGACTTTGGCATTACAAAATAACCTTGGTCAAATGCACCACTTTTATTCTGCTTAGTACCACTAGACGCACTTTGCATAATGGACGGCATGTCAGGTTTAATCACAAAAACAATATATGTCTTATTATTGGGTGATGGAGTTTTCACAACCACTCCAAGCAAGTGGTCCTGCGCCTGTAGATCAATTATGATGCAGGTTAACCATCTATTACCGTGTAAATGAGCTCAATATATTCTGAAGATTCAAATTCTAAAATATGGGTGTTATAACTCAAATAGTACATCGTTAAATTTATCACTAAAGTTTTATTAAGGACCAAAGAGCGCAAAGCAATTACAATTTTATAAAAATATTTCTGCAAAACTGTCAAGCTCTGATATTTAATGACTCCATTTCACAAATGAGAATTTGGTTTCCTTGTTTTCAGCCATAGCTGAGGCCTGTGGTCTTTCATTCAGAATCTTTAAGCTTCTGCTCATGATAAAGGCGTTGCATGTCATCAAACTGGCACATTTGGCCATCATAACTATTGGCCAATCTCAGCATTATGTATCAGCCGAGTTTCATGAATATATATCACAAAATCATACAAGTTTTCAGGAGTTTTCTTTCTGGAAAAAAATAAATAAACACATCATTATATATTATATATATTGTTGCATAATCAGGAGAATTATGTTATACTTAAGTGCAGATTCCATTCTATATTTATTAGGACAGATTTCTTAGTGATTTTATTTTATTTGATTTGTACAGCTTTAAACACCCATTATTTCTGGCTTTCATTACCTATTATTTATTTCCTTAATTAGGTTGTAAAGCAGTTTATAAATAGAGACTGTAATCACATTTGTAAAATATCTTAGAAATATATTTCATCTATTTCTTTCAACTTAGTATCAGAGCCATTTAAAGCCAAGGTGACCATACTATGTTTATAAAACATTCTCAGAATGGTAAACTCACTCTACTTTTGGTCTATGTAGATGATATGATTATTACAGGTGATGATGAGATTGAAAAACAAAATTTGAGGGAGAGACTAGCTTCTCAATTTGAAATGAAGGATCTTGGGAAGCTGAAGTACTTCCTTTGGATAGAGGTTGCTTACTCGAGACAGGGCATCTTTATTTCTCAAAGGAAATACATCCTTGATCTTCTCAAAGAAACTGGTAAGTTGGGTTGTAAGACCACTGGAATGCCAATAGAGAAAAATCATAGGATTGGGAATGATGAGGAAAACCCAAAAGTGGAGAAGACACAATATCAAAGACTTGTGGGTAAACTCATTTATCTATCACACACTAGGTCAGACATAACCAGTTAGTGTGGTTAGCCAATTTATGCATGATCCAAGAGAAAGACACTCGCAGGCAGTAGATAGAATTATTCAATACTTAAAAGCCTCTCCAAGAAAAGGATTGTTATTCAAAATGCGAGAAAACTTATCCATGAAAGTATATACTGATGTTGACTATGCAGGATCGATTGTTGATAGGAGATCCACCACAGGCTATTGCATGTTCTTGGGTGGAAATCTGGTGACATGGAGGAGCAAGAAGCAAAATGTAGTTGCAAGATCAAGTGCAGAGGCAGAATTTAGAGCCATGGCTCAAGGGGTGTGTGAACTCTTATGGATGAAGATCATACTTGATGACCTAAAAATAAAATATGAAGCTCCTATGGGCTTGGCGTGTGATAATAAGTCCGCCAGTATTGCACACAATCCAGTTCAACATGATCGAACAAAGCACGTAGAGATAGACCGACACTTTATTAAAGAGAAGTTGGATGATGGTCTTATAGCCACCGAGTATATCCCTTCAAGACTCCAATTGGCAGATATGTTTACTAAGGGACTTCCCACAAAACAATTAGAAGATCTTACTTACAAGTTGGGAATGATAGATATACATTCACCAATTTGAGGGGGAGTGTTGCATAATCAGGAGAATTATGTTATACTTATGTGCAGATTCCATTCTATATTTATTATGACAGATTTATTAGTGATTTTATTTTATTTGTACAGCTTTAAACACCCATTATTTTTGGCTTTCATTACCTATTATTTCTTTCCATAATTAGGTTGTAAAACAGTCTATAAATAGAGACTGTAATCACATTTGTAAAATATCTTAGAAATATATTTCATCTATTTCTTTCAACTTATATTATACAATATGTAATAAGTAATATGTCACATGTTATATTACATTTAGAAGAACAATAATAAAAATTAAACTATTACCTATTACTATAATCCTTCCTATGATACATGTTAGTTTCTACCATTATTTCCAACAACCCTGCCATAATTCCCAATGGCATATTCAATTTGGCCAATTTATGGTTTTACATGTTTTTGGATGCTTTTAAGCTCCAGCTAGCAGACAAGGCCTTGATCACCCAAATTTCCATGTCTTTCAGTTAAAAGCTGTAGGTAGGAGGTCGCCATGTAGAGCAAACACTTCCCTCAGCTTCAGCTGGTCTAGCTTATTCTTCAACTGATGTTAATCACAAGGAATACCAGTAGTGAAGCCAAGCAATATGAGCAAATACTACAAAAATCAGCCAGCTCATGAAGCAACTAGGGAGGATGCCCCCTAATGTTTCGTGACTTCAACCTTGGGAACAAGATTGCATGCACGGAGGAGGTATTTTTAGGGACAAAGAGAGGAAAATACTCAATATGTACACTAGAAGGAGAAGGGAAGTTAGCCAGGCAATTAGTAACTGAAGGGAATTGAATTGTACCTGGCAGCAGATATATATAGAGGGAAACGATAACCATGGAGGGTTATGCCTAGATACATTTGTAATAACTGCATTCTCAATTGTAAGAGGGAATCATTCCCTTAGCAGAGCTGCTCTGAATTGTTCTCTCTCTCTTCTCTCTTCTCTTGCTAATT
The DNA here is from genome assembly GCF_051622355.1 of Phaseolus vulgaris. Lineage (NCBI taxonomy): Eukaryota > Viridiplantae > Streptophyta > Magnoliopsida > Fabales > Fabaceae > Phaseolus > Phaseolus vulgaris. The sequence goes on from NC_143503.1 coordinate 23,970,233, forward strand.
CTTTCGCTGGGATATTTCAGTGGACTAGATGATTAAAATTGTTGGAAGCTACTGACCAGATGTCAGAGACATTAATAATAAAATTTTTAAGGGATTAAATGTTCCACTGCACAAGACGGCTCTGATGCCAAAGATTAGTTAATAAGCTACGAAAAATGTATTTGAAATTTAATTAGTGGCATTCAGCATTGTCAATATTCATATACAAAAAAGAATAAATGAACAATTCTGACATTTACAAGAACAACAATAATGACTCTAATCCAACCAATGACACATTAACTCTAAATTCCCATTAGATTCATGTTATATATTAACTTCTACAACTATTAACAGCAGCTGCAAACATAAAATATGAATATGAGAACTTACTGATTCTGATTTTACAATTACAACTCTTCCCGTATTGAGAAACTGTTGGGCACTAGGAGACTGCAAAATTGCTTCTGATATCTGGTTGTTGTATGTCTCAGCTTCTGAATATAAATCATAGTATTCTTCAATGGTTGGTTCACCCTTTATACATCTGAATAACAAAAACATATAATGCTTTAGAAATTACACACAAATATGCAACATCAGAAATATGTGTGTGTGTAAATAGATAGATTATCGTTTCATAATACAGATAGTGTGTCAGTATTCTATTGGGTAGCTAATATGTAACTTAACTTTCAGTTAGTTTTTTAGTTTTTGGTGCTTCCTTCCATGTTACTTCAGATAGTCAAAACATTCACCAAAACGTTGGTAATGGCCAGATTTACCTATTCAATTCTCTGGTCCCTCACTTTTCTGCTCCTCTCTTCATGTACTTTACGTTCCTATTTGTTCTAAATAGTGAATTATTAAGATAAAAAAGATATCTTCAATATCTCCATAATGATTAGGAGAAAATATCTTTAAAATATTTTTATTCGTTTCAACATAACAATTCACCTAACCTAACAATTCACCTAACCACCACCTCTCCTAACATACCTATGCAAGACACCTAGTCCAATATTGCAAGGAGAATCATATTTATGTCCTTCACCGTTAGCTTCTCCTACCACATTTCCTAATGATGATGATTTTGGTTGGCCAATTGATATTTGTTCTACCCGTAATCTTCACCTTATATATAATTGAGTTATCATCAGTTGTCTCTTTCACATTTCTCCTTTGTTTCCTCATTTAACATCTTTTACTATTCCAATAAATGTCACAGAAGCACTTGCTCATTATGGATGGAGACAAGTCATGATTGTTGAGATGTAAACACTTGAAAACAAGGCACATGGGAGTTGGTTTCTCTTTCACCAAGAAAATGACAATTAGATGTTGGTGGGTCTACACCATTAAGATTGGGCCCAATAAAGTTTATCACCTTAAAAATAGATTAGTACCTAAAGGCTACACACAAATATATAGTCCTCATTGATGTAATACCTTTTCTCCTATTGCCAAAACCATAATTGTTTGTCACTTTCCTTGTTATGGCCACCGGCCTTTCCATCAGTTAGATACTAAAAATGTCCTTTATAGAGAACTCAAGGAGAAAATTTACATGAAACAACCTCTTGGATTTGTTCCTAAGGGGTAGGTGGCTTAGTAGGTGAATTGTCTTGATATATGTATAGGCTAAAACAATCTCTATAAGAGTTTGGTTGGAGACATTTAGTCACATTGTGCAATACTTTGGGTTGAAACATAGTGAAGCATATATTTCAATTTTTTATTGTCATACTTCTCATGGGAAATGTGTTTACCAAATTGTCTATGTACATGATATATCTATTACTAGAAATGATGCTACTAAAATTTCCACCTAAAAAACACTTGTTCACTCACTGTCAAACTAAAGATCGTGGCAGCTTAAAGTACTTTCTTGGTATGAAGATAGCTCAATCAAAGGAAGGCATTTTTATCTAAGAAGAAATATGCCTTAGATATTTTAGTAAGAGATCGGCATGACTAAATATCAACATGTTGATAGCCATATACACCCAAATAAAAAATTAATGGCAGGTCAAGATGAACCTGTCTCCGATCCAAAAATATATGGCTAATTTTTCAGGAAACTCATTTATATCACCATTTGTAGGCCTGACCTCTCCTTTGCAATTGAAGTTGTTAGTTAGTTCATATGCAGCCTCCTCTCATTGATCATTTGACATGTGATATGCATTGTTCAATACATAAAAAAGGCACTTAGATCAGGATTCTTGTATGTGGGCTTGGGTCCATTCCTATGTAATGCTTTGTATGATATATTCCTCATATGTGCTAATACACATAAGGGGATTCTATCACATGAATGAATACCATTTCTATCTCCATATATTATCTAAAAGATAAATCTTCAGATATTTCTAACATATGTATTGTTTGTCATGACTCAGCCTTACTGAAAGCTTAAACTGTTATATGAAAGATCATCACTGATCTTATGTCTAACACTGTTTTAACCTCCCAATTATGAATGTTTTTTTATCTGAATAATTAAGAAGGTGACCACTCTCACCAACGAGTTCATTTAGAAACAGCCACACAGCTAAAAAGTGAAAGAGAACAGTATAATTAAAAAATGATTGTATTATGAAGAGATGGAACTAAAGCCTGAAACAACAATATTGAAAAGAAGGATTGGACACATACTCAATAGCCTTTCTGGGCTGGTCAAGCTTTCTCTTCAAAAGCTGTTGCATTTCTGGAAGCTTTTTCTGAGCATGGAATTCGGCAAAACTTCTTTTAAGCATGTCTTCTACCTGCAACCCAAAGTCACCCAATTAGATAATAATCATCCAGAGTTAAAAGTACCAATATAAAATGAAATTACTCGTAATATTTGTGATAGATGAGGCTGTAATTGCACATTTATTCTAAGTTATTTAATGTTTTACTGAATAGTGTAGTCATGTTTCCTGCCCGTGGCATTATGGAAATGGTATAAATCCATTCTATTCCAATTCTTCATAGAAGCAAGATATCCATGAACTTCACACGGACAATTGGTGATATCCAGCCATCCAGAATTTTCTTATAATCTGAAACTGATTTCTTGGGTTTAAACCCTTATTTAGATTTCTTTCTAATACCAGAGTCGAGACAATTGTTCATTCATTTAAATAAAAATCTGATTTGACCATCCGTAAATTTCCCTAAAATAATATTTGACGGTCAAAGTCTTCCATTTTGCTCCATAATCAGAGATGTATAACCGACTGCCTCATAATAATTCATCTAAACTTACTGTTCAGAATTAAAATACAATATTGGACTTCCAGTTTTCAATGTACCCGGGCCTCCAGAAAATTTAACTAACAATGCTTTGCTATTCTATCCAAAATCAGTTTGACCACCAAAAAACACCACACATCCTACATCACTAAACATGATCATAATATGTTGTAGAGCCTCCTTGATTGGTTCTCATATAAATTTCAGCAATGAGCCAATGATACATGTTATCAAGAGATTGAAGCTGATCTTTATGACAGGATAAGGATAGGAACTAGAATCATGCGTGTGTACATGTGCCCCTCTCTCTCTCTCTCATACTAGCTAGAGGCAGAAAATTACAAAATAAAAGGATATGTCACAGATTCTTAAAGGAACCAACCAATAACCTCCCACTTTAGGTTCCTTCCTTCTCTAACCAAATTGAACACATCCTCTCCCCAATGTCCCCTTAAAATCCCCCTATTAAAGCCTATCGAGTGGCTGATAGAAACACCAATTGATGAAGTAATAAATATAATACAGAACAATGTAATCGCGCACAATACAACATACACTTGCTGTCCCAGAGACAAAGTATCCCACAGAGTATTTCCTGTTCTCAAAAACTATAAAATAACATCACAAACATGGCCAATTACACAGCCTTCTATCAGGTATATTCTCGAAATACATAACTACCAGCAGTTATTTTCTACAAATAACTGTCATCCTGCAGTTTATAATATAAAACAAACTACAACCAGTTATTTAATTAGTTATTTGATTAAATAAATAAATATTTATTAAAAGGTAAAATTGTCCAAATGGAAGGTGACACCAAATGAATTTACTAAATAGTGTATTATCTTACTATAAGTATACAAATAACTATCAAAACTACCCTTCCACTCAATTTCCATCAGCGGCCAGGTGTTACAATTAGAGTTACTTCTCTTCCCTCATTTATGTTCTCCCCTCTAACCTTGTAATTACAAATACTGATTCCCAATTACACAGTCCTATAGTTGTAATGGAAGAGTACTTATCACAGAAACTAACACCTTTAAAGAGAAAACTTGAATACACAATAATGAGATTTCCAGAAATTATTATTAACAAATGTCCCTCAACCAAATTTTGTGAAATACATGATTAAAGGATGCTTTCAGAAGTTGAGAAACAACATCTTATCATCGTAAATATGAATTAAGGAGTATTAATTGATTATTAAATAAGAGAAATTATTTGTGAAAGTTTGCTCAATCAGATCTAATTAGATATTTAAATTTAGGAAGATCTATCTCAAATTGCCAAGGAATTTGAATTGTCCCCAAGCTGCACAACCAATCAATTATTGTGAAATTGTAGTATCTTCACCACCATTGTTATAACATTTTATATAAAAAGACTTGGACAATTGCCATGTGCACCTTTAATTCCTCAACCCGAAGAAGATGAAGAATCATAATATAGGTTAGCCGAAATTGAGATTCAAGTCGAGTTGCACTTCCAACAATAACACGCTTTAAATCACTTTCTTCTGGGAGTTCATCACGGCATATCACAATAACAGTACCAATCTTGTCAAGTCCTCTTCTGCCAGCACGACCAGCCATTTGAGTATATTCCCCTGATAGTAGCTGCCTAAATTCCTTTCCATCAAACTTCCGTAGAGTATCAAAAACTACCTGCGGAAGAATATAAAAGCAGTTTATATTAACTGCATCATATCTTAAACTGAAGGTTATGGAAATATTCTTCAAATAATGGAAAGGAGGAGATATACAAATTGTAGATTTAATCATCATTATTTATCGAAACAAAAAATTCAAAACTAATTATGGGTATATAACTATAACAAAAGGGCAACCAAGTGTGCAAGACTCACACCAAGTGAAATCTGGAGAAGTTAGATGCTGTTAAGAACCTGTATCATATCAGAGAGAAAATGGAGAAATTCCCCTGATTATAGAGCTTCCAGGGTTTGCACCTCCCATTGCCAAAACAAAAGGCCCTACTAACTCTATGCAGTTAACAGGATTATCCCCCCTATCAATCCTTCTTCCTCCTATCCATAGGCAATATGCCTTGTTTATTATCATCCAGTCTTTAAACTACAACAAACTCATTGAATTGAATCTAACAATTAACCAACTCATCCCCTCCCCAACATATAGCTATCACATGCACACAACCTTCATCCCACAATTCTAAAGTAGTTTACAAGATTTGAATCCGTGAATTCCAAGTTACAATTCAACATCCTTACCTTTGCACTTGTCTTGCCCTTATATACGTAAAACTATAACAATCAACCTAAAACTATGCAAAATAAATGAAAGAGACCTTGCTTATCAAAAATAAAAATGAAAGAGAACCCAAGAGTACATTTAGGTACCAAAGGCATAGACCATGAGGTAACTGAGGTTAGAATTAGCATATAAAACATTTATTCCCCCACCTCAGCGGGGTTTCTCATTTCAAACACAACTTTCAAAGAAGTAATTGTCTATATTTTGTCCTTCCACACTGGACCAATTTCATATTTCAAAGAATTTGAAAAATACCTAACAATTACAACAGATTGTCTTGGAAACCTAATTCAATATCACAAAAAAATGACTGACAAAGTGAGATTGTCATTTAGTTATATACTATAATTTGGTCATATATTTAGTCAATATGAAATCTCTAATATACCCCGCCACACCAAGGACTGGACATCTCGAGCGTATGATTAGATATCTGTAGATGGCCGGTTAGCCATTTAATAATTGATGGCACAATAGGCTCAACAAACCTTACTAGGATAAGTTCGATACCAATTTGAAAAAAGCTCAAGAGATCTTAACTTTAGTCTCCCTACTAGTTCAGATTCATATATATATAGAAGGATAAGTGGCTTATTAGAACAAAAGCTTAAAGAAAGAGAAAGAAATTTCCCGAGGATAAACCACAGCAAAACTTTTTATTTAAATCAATAAAAGTCACTTGTAAAATTCCTAAGATAGTAACTTTAATAATTAAATAGATTTCATAGAAAAATTCAAAAGAAATTTGAAATGTATATTCAATTTTAGCAGCAACGCTGAAAAGATACTCACTGTTCTAGCAGGTGCATTGACTCCCATTGCAAATGTCTCAGTTGAAAACAAGACCTACAAAAATAAATTAGTCAAGCAGTCAGACAGAAATCTTCAAATAATATAATTAGAACCAGGAGGAGAAAATTGTGAACATATGACTCTAAATATAAAGTACTTTGCTGCATCTTTGAATAATAGCTGGGTTTAATATGATATGTGATAAAACTATGAACGCAAATAAAACAAAAGGGCCATCTGACCTTGATAACCCCTCGGCAAAATAGCATTTCGACAACTTCCTTTACAATTGGAAGAAGGCCAGCATGATGTACACCAATACCTCTGCGAAGAAGATTCTGTACTCGAACAACCTGTACATCACATAATTAGTAGCGCAGTCACAAAAATACTAAGCCATAGACCAACTGACCTGTGGTAAATTTCTGTCAGATCCCTTCAGTCGTGAAAATGCTTTGTCACAGAAAAGTCGGATCTCACTTTTCTCTGAGCTACTAGTGAAGTCAGTTCCAGTGAAACTATCAGCTGATTTATCACAGCGATTCTTAGAAAAACAAAATATAACCACCTGCATTCCCAAACCAAATCCAAATAAACAAATAAGTCCTAAAATAGTAACAATAAATTGAGAATAGTAATGCTTTGGCTTTCAATTCCTTGTCCTAGGCATGCATGGTTTAATATCTTAATAAATATTTAGCAAAATTTATTTATGGATAAATGTGTTTGTAAGCGTGTCTGTGTAATCAAACAGAAACTTTCTGTAAAGAATCAAATGCATATAATGGGTCACTTTGTTTAAACTTAAAATAAGTGTTGCTTAAATACACAATTAAAAAATCATGTATTTAATAAATTATTTTAATTATAGAAATAGGGAACTGATCTTATATAACCGGAAATGTTGTTATAATTATAGAAATAAAGAAGTTACTACAAACCTTTTTTTATATCATATGATATCAAATCTCCTCTACTTTATTGATTTCTTCTTCTCAATATAAATAAAGCATTTGTGATGTCTCAAAAACATAGTTTCAACTCAATGTTTCTCTCTTACTTAGAGTTTAACATGGTATCTAGGGCCTTTTTTTTTCAAAATTGTGTTGGCTCATTAAACCCACCGGAAGAATTTTTTTTTTTACAAACCTTTCTCCAAGGTTTATTTTCACGGACATCCTTTCCTTAGGTTTATTTATTTATTTTGTCTCCTCCAGCTTTCCAAAAGAAAACAAATTCTTCCAACACCACATCAACCTTCAGAATATATTCTCCCATTTTCTAACCATATTGTTGGTATTAAGAAGATGAATAGGTCTAACTATTCCACTTGGGCTTATAAAGTAGGGTTAAGGTTAAGTGGATTGGATTGGACTACAAATCCCATCTCACTACCACTACTAAATTTGTTCCGATAGAACATCATGAACAACGGATAAAGATTGTTGATCAATGCTGTAGTATTATTAAATCCACTATTCAAACTTCACTCAAACCAATATTTTGTCTTCATGAGACGAGTGCATCAGCTTTGAGTGAGGCTTGAGCCTTTTGTACCAATAACACGGCGTCTATATGGCGTGTGCCAAGATATCTTAACATTTCTTGCTCCACAGCATTTTGAAGGTCCTATGTCTGTTATCTTGGGTTGCTTCATGTTGCCTTACATGATTTTAATGTGCTCCTTCCACCATCTACAGTGGAGAAGAAACTTGAGAATTATAGTACGTTCTTTATGACTTTGGCCCTGTATGGCTTGCTACAAGAGTATGCTGCTACCCGTGATCAAATTTTTGGATCACCAGTGAATCCTACAATGACTTTCGCATCATTTGTGCTCCTCTCTTCCTTTGCAACTATTCACCATTGAACAATACTTCAGCTTGACATCAAAAATGCATTTCTACATTGTGACATTGATGAAGAACTCTACATGGAGCAGCCTCCGGGTTTAATTGCTCAAGGGGAGTCATCTAATATGGTATATCGCATAGACATGTCCCTATATGACCTCAAGCAAGTCATTTTCTAAACTCTTTTTCAAGACCATTAAAATGTAGTCATACAAATCCTAAAGCATGTTAAGAAGACTCTTGGAACAGTCATTTATGAAGAGTAGGGAAATACTCAAATTGTTGAGTATTCTAACGCTGACTGAGCAGGGTCACCAAGCAATAGATGATCTACTTTAGGGTATTGTGTTCTTGTTGAAGGTAATTTAATATCATGGAAAAGTAAGAAACAAAATGTTGTGGAAAAGTCAAGTGCAAAAGCAGAATACAGGGCAATGGCATTAGTCTCATATGGCTAAAACAACTCCTAAAAGAACTTAAGTTTGAGGAGAGTTCCTAAATCACCTTGTATATGACAATCAGACAACATTACACATTGCCTCTACAACCTACCTTTCAAGAGAGAACCAAACAAGTTGAGGTTAATTGTCACTACATAAGAGAAAAACTAGAGTCTACAGACATCACCGCTAGATTTGTCAACCCTAATGAAGAGTTGGATTACATATTCACCAAGTCACTAAGAGGATCAAGGATAGATTATTTTCAACAAGCTTGGCACACGCTACCTATATGCACCAACTTGAGAAGAGTGTTATAACTACAAAAATAAGGAGTTGATCTTTACATATATAATCATTGTTAAAATTATAGAAATAAGGAGTTGATCCTATATAATTAGGAATATGTAGATTATATATTTATTGATTAGAAAATTTTATTTATTCTCGTATCACATCTGAGTTATTAGAGGATACCAAATCTCCATTATCATTACCTCCTTTATTTATTGTATTGATTCATTTTCCTTAATATACATAAAGCACCCGTATTGTGTTAGAAACACACTGTTTCTCACTTCCCTAAATTTTGGCAGAAGTAATTATGATGCTCAATAAAATAAGCAGAAAACTATCTATTTTTCAAAATACACAGATTAGATAAACACAAAAAAGCAGAAATCAGTTTATTTTATAAATTATAAAGTAAACATACAATTTTGGTGAATCTGCACTTAAAGGCTTAAATCCACTTAAATTGCACATTTGGTGAATGTGCAATTTTGGTCACCTTAGACATTTAATTGCACATTTAAAATCCACTGCTAATACATTTTTCATCCTCTAAGAAATGTCTTCGTGTTTGTCAATGATACAATGTTAGTTACTTTTTACACAGAATATTAATAGTAATGTGTAATTATAACCTTTAACATTGATATCACAAAAAATGTGAGCATTTTTTGTTAGTAATAAGATTATATATTATGTTGGACTAAAATTATTTATTTTTCTTAAACATAGATGATCAAATGTGCTATTAAAATTTTATAGAAACTAAAATTGCAAAATGACAAAAGTATGGGGACCAAAACTGGATTTAAACCTAATTTAAATGAGGAAGAGATTGGGAAATATAAGGAAGTACGGAGAGACATGACATGGAGAAACAAATCCTAAGACATATTCTAAGATACAAAATTAATATTATCGAAATGTTTTTCCTATATTGTAATAAATTAAACATTATCAGCAAATAATAGCACTCAATAATAAAATAGTGCGAAAATCACAAAATGGAGCTGGGTAAAAATATTTCTAATTTACAAACAATTAAATCCTCAAGTTGTTATCACACAACTCTTGGAAATGATTAAACAATTGATTTTCCTCAATTGTAAATATTTTACCAATAATTCCTTTTGTAGTTTTTGCTTAAAATATATTAATATTAATATAGAGCACAGTCAACATACAGGCAATAATGACTTTTTGGAGAGTTTGTTGACAAGCATCAACCACATCGATGCATCTGCTCTCCTCATCTCCCAATAGCTCTGGCCATTGCTATTATTTTGATAGCCTCTACCAGTTCCAGAGACATTAGCTCCATGCTGCTTCATGCGAGATGTATTTTCACGTTTTGGACCTCTGGCATTGTCATGACCCACCTTTGGTCCAGAAGCACCACCAGCAGTCAAATTCCTTTTTCTTGAAGCTTCTTTAGCAGCTTTCAACCCCTGAGGCAGAAATGTTTCACTTTCACAAATTTTGTAAAGTTCTCCAGAATGAAACAGGCAGTGCTCCAATGGGACAGGTCTTTTTGTTGTTCTGGTGGAAAAATTGATCATTATAGCAGCAAAAATAAAAAGACAATTGAGAATCACGAACGAACTCAACTCATATTTGATGCACTGAATGTAGATTCTAGTCTTATAGTGTTCATTTTTAAATGCAACAATACTACTGACTACTCCACTTGAAATAGAAGGAATTCATAAATTAGAGTATATGACATCCTAATAGCATCCGTCTTTTGATTTCAATCTTTAATTTGAAAAAGGAACAGAGATATTTTTTCTGTATTCTTGCATATTTTAACGTGATTAAATATACCCTTTCACTGACAGCATTTTCAACTGATAAATGCCCCTCTGACGACCATTGTAAGATAGAATCATCACTTACCCTGTAACCCTTATTTCCTTTTGTTTTGTCCTGCCAATCCAATCGGCAAATTCAATAGTATTAGGAACCTGCAAAATACTTACTTTTAGCATAATGACAAATAGCTTGGCTGAGATAACATAAAGGGCGAGGAGAGAAATCTGAACACAAATATATTTTTAAGAGAAAAAAATTTAATTAATTAACTAATTATATATATATATATAACATCCCAGGCTAGCGTTACAATTTTCAAAGAACATTTTTTTTCTGCAATTAAATCCTTCAGTCAAGCATTATAATGCTCCATGTGCTTTGAGACACAGAAAGAGATTAAGCCTTGGAAGTATCAGAACACATGCATTTTACACAGAATATCCCGCATAAATCTCAAGTAGGATAATGGAGGACCAACTTATACCGTGGCAGAAAGGAGGACGATGTTGATGTGTCTCGGAAGCATGATAATTACTTCTTCCCAAACAACTCCTCTATCAACATCATTGACATAGTGCACCTCATCAAATATAACCTACCACATATACGCAAGGAAAAAACATATATAAGTTGTTATAAATTCACAATTCTTTTCATAGTTGATAAAAAACCAGAATGTTACTTACCCATTCAATGTCTCGAATGATATCAGCACCCCGGTAGAGCATTGATCTTAAAATTTCTGTGGTCATGATGAGACAAGAAGCCTCTGGCCTCATGCTTACATCCCCAGTAAGTAGCCCAACATCAAACTTTCCACAGAAATCTCTATATTTCTGATTGCTGATTGTTTTTATTGGAGCAGTATACACAGCTCTAGTGCAATGCTGCATTGTTCAATTTCAAAACGGAAAATTTCAACTAAAGATATTCATTCATCTTGTGAAGATTGGTAAAATTTTAATAAGGAAGAACTTAACAATATTATAAGACTAGGTGAAAATATCATCAGAATAGTAGAAAAAAACACTGTTATATATAAATGGTATTGAACAATATGGTTCAGGACTTCATGCAATTACACTGCCTGGAAGCAAAAGCAAAGAAACTACATGAATAGTAAAAAATCCGAGCATACTTTTGATGCTAAAGCAAATGCATATTCAGCAACTACTGTTTTTCCAGCTGATGTGTGAGCAGCAACAAAAACAGATTCCCCCTTCTCAAGATAATAAATAGCCTACAATTGTTAAAAGAATCAAAAAATAAATTGTGAGACAATATAAAAGATATTATTAAGCCAGAAATTCGTGCTAAAATTGAAAACAATATAATACAAGTAGTGACAATTCATAGTTCAAAATAAATGATAAAATTTAGACAACAAGAAAGAATAATCTTCTCTCAGTTGGAAGATACAACGAACATAGATTGTTTCTTTTATAAATTGATCATAGATTTCTTTAACAAAAAAACAATTGTTAAAACAAAAATTATTGAAAAGTTGACTGATGCGGCTCCTCCTAATGCACATGACCTAATTGGGCAAATGTGCATAGGTCAAGACAAATGATTCCAATAACCAAATATCATGGCATGGCACCCCCTCCCCTCAAGAATTTAGAAAAGGGTGACATCCCAATCCCAATCATCATACAATCATTAGCAGAAGCATGTGATAATGACTAAACCATACAAAGAAGTAAATTCTAGCTTGCCAATTCATCAAATGAATTTAATTAAAGGAAGGAACAAACTAGATAAGAAAAGAAATAGAAAGTATGAAGACGGGTATGAATGTAGAAAAAACATATTTATCATATTAAAGATAAGATATAAAATGAAAGTGTGACATAAACTGTTTAACTCAGAAGTTCATTGGTAGAATTTTGCAAAGTTGCAACATTAATTAATATAGATTGCAGCCCTCGGTCACTAGTTACTTTAAAAAGCCCTGGGGATATTTTCACACAATTGAAAGGTACACACGGTTGCAGAAAAATGAGGTAGAATTATTAGTTTCCACTTTTCATACCAAATCAAAAGTAGGGTAGGAAAACAGTCAAACATAGGTTTTTTAGCTAAATTTGAACAGCGTCAATTCTATAAAACAATTATTTCATGCATGTGTTTGTAGTTTCCATCAAAAGTGCTGAAGTATGGTCACTGCACCCTGATGACAAATCAGACGAAAATTAGCATGAATAAATACCTCCTTCTGAAATGCATCTAATTCAAAGGGAAACTCTAGTGCCATGTCAGGAACAAGTTCGTGAAAGCAATCTACAATTCGGTCACTGGATTCATGCAGAGCCCAAGCCTGCCAAGAGAACAGGTTTCCTATCTTAAGGATTGTCATGTAACAGAAACAACTAACATTGTGTCACAAAAATCAACAAAATTGTGCATAACAAGGAACACGAAGAGTCATTTTAAGCACAATCCATGATAATTTAGTCCGTAACCACTTACTTCCTTCTTCTGCAGTTCAATTTCATCACTAAATCCATCCAAATGCAATTTGAGTCCTTCTGAATCAACTGACAAAATATCATCAAGTGATATTTCACTATCATGCAGTTTACTTGATACCTCAGTTGTACCAACTTCAGCTTCCAATGTAACAGCCTCCACTTCTGATAAGAAACAACAAAATCATTAACAAAAAAAGTAAAAAATTATCTGATCTAACAAAGGTCTGTATTGGCCAGAATGATTTAGTCCATTTGGTTATACTTATAGTACAATGCAAGAATTGCAAGACAACAATCGTCAGTTAAAAAACTGCAGTTAGTGTAGGTCAGTTACCATCTTGCTCTTGTTCTCCATCAGCATCCTCTTCCCAAGCCTTCTTAAACAAGTCATCAAACTGTACGGACAATTCACCCTGTCCCAGCATGATTTAAGCAAATTGTTTAAGAAAATTTAGTAGACAATATATACAGTTTATTCTAAATATAATAAAAAAAACATGTCCTTATGTTGACAATCTCCCAAGAACTGACACCATCTAGCATAAGGAGTAGGAGGCCTAAAATGCCTCTTAAAATAATGTAAATGAAAAGGCTCTTCAAAAATTTTGATGAAAAAATTGGGAAAAATGATTAACTAACCAATTTTTCAACAGATGAACTCTGGAGAGAATTGGCTTCCTTGCAGACATTCCATGAGCACGGATAGGACTTCAAAAAGGATACAAAAAAAAAGTAAAATGTGTGGGTTATATCGAATTTCGGGTTTGGAATAAGTTAACACATAAAACAAACAATTATTTTCCTCAAAAATGTCAAATAAATAGATAACCTTGAGCTCGCCAAAGTCCAATCCTTCCTTTAAGCTTGGAGGAATTGTCTGAGCATGACCACCATTGAAAATTTCACGCACCCACTCACCATTTGAAGCACCTTCTGGAAGAATTCTTTCTATGCTTCTGGAATCATCCAAACCTCCTGGACGGAAAGGACGACTATTAATGCTTCCCCTAACAAAGTCCTTTCCAGAAGTGCGTGCCAATGGCCCAGATTCGTCAGCTCCCAACTTCAGATCTGATACATCCACCTAATACAACATTATATACACTACCGATAAAGTTGGCAAAATCAATTAATATCGACTCTAAACTAAATTTGTTCTATTTGCTAGCCAAACTTTCTATCATGGATTTTGGAATTTGCAATTTCATATAAGCACCTCCCACCTCCTCAAATTTTGGTTCCCAGATTCCTTTAACGGATCCATTGTTTGAACGTCGAAATGGTGGTTCCCAAACTGGAATGACCATAGTTCGTGGCAGTGATGGCTCGAGAGGAACTTCAGCCCTGTCAAACCAGTCAAATTCCCACTGTCTCCCAACTTTTTCTGGCGAAAATTCATCAGGATCCAATCTTGGCTGGAGATACGTCTCTTCTATGTACTTCTTTATAGATTCAGGTGTCTCACTAGGAAAGGCAGGTGGCTGAAATAAAGTAGGAATAGGTTACCAATGGCAATATAAATCAAGCTCAGGCTTCAAAGATTACCATGTTTAGGAACTGCATAATTTAGGAAAAGCAGTCCTTTTTCAATAGTTCGCTCAGGAAGCTGTACAGAAAAAAATAATTATTTTTCCAAAATAAATAAACTAAGAACATGCAAATTTAAGGTATCAAAGCAAGGCAACGTAGGTAAAACTAAAACCCAGCCTTCTAACTTGCTCATTATGATGCCAGTTGGGTAATGTAACCACAATGTTAATAAAATGACAAGCTGCTAGTCTTTGGTACCCTTTAGGTAAGCTTTAAAGTAGGAATTTGGAGGAAAAGGGCAGGGAGGATAAAATTTCATTTTTATAAATATTCTGTGATTTTATAGTTTCTTAAACTAAAGAAATAAACTATAAATTAACATAGACTTAATGTGTTCGCATCTACTTTAAAAACACACGTTTTTTCATCATTTTCTGCGCGTCATTTTCAAAATTTATATAGAAGCCACAATGTTTTGCTTCCACCTTGACATGAGTCCCTGTTAGTAGGCACCAAACCAAACAACATAATGCCCTAATCATCTGTCCATTTGAAAAACATTAAGTGACTCACATGATTGAAAAACAAAAAACTTGCTCTCCCTTTCCTTGCACTCCATAACACACTTCAAAACATATTCTTAGGGTTTTGTAAACCAAAAACGTTGGTGCCCGTTCGTTTCAAAGTTACAAAAAAATGATTTAAAAAAAATGATTTTGAATAATTGAAGTTTAAAGCCTTTATTTATTCTCAGTCACAAATTAAACGTAGAAACGAGTCCAGATAGAGGAATCAATTCCTAGTGTAAAGCCTACCATACGAACCCGTATCTGTTACTACACTACACTACGGAAAAGGAAAACCTGGCACAGATACAAAATTGAAATATCTCATAGAATATATCACTGAATACGTTAATTAAGAAAATACAACGAATAATTACACACAGAGAAAGCAACACAATGTAATCAGAAATATTAGGTAGTGATTCGAGCGTTAGTGAGACGTAGCATGCGGCAGCAAAAAGACCTAGAGAGTGGGAAAATGGAGTAAACGGAGAACACGTAAAGATCAACGACGAGGTGACTGACCGAAATGAAATCGGGAATAGAACGGAGCGGGTTGTGGCGCTCCGGCGTGGTGAGCGGCTCCAGTCTGAGGTGACCGCTGTGGCCGGAGAATCCCACCCGGAAAGCGAGCTCGTTGGCTGCATAGATTGGATCCATTGAGGAGCCACTGTGTGTGCGCGCTCTCGCTCGCTCTGTTTATACGACGCCGTTTGATATGCTCACTCACTGGTTCACTCGTTCATTCTCGTTGAGTGAGTTTTGATTTGAGCAAGAACAAGGGCTTTGATTTTCGCGGGTTTTGGATGGGGTATGTACGAGAGAAGTCTAATTGCCACGGGCATGAAGTGAAAAGTGCGATGTAAGTAAACTATTTTTGCTACTTTTTTTGTTTTTTTTAGGATTTTAAGAATATAAATAGAGAAAATCCATTGGAAAAATAATAAATACATAAAGAAATGGATAGAAAGGATTTCGTGTGCACTATGATGGATTAATAAACAATAAACAATAAACTAGGGATTATTTATGTTAGACATAAAAGAAGTTTAAACTTTATAATATTTATTGTGTCAATACTTAATAAAGAAAATATTTGTTTGAGTGTTCAATAAAACTTGACATGTAAATAGTTTAAATATTGCTCGAGTTATTTATATATAAAACATTCTAAGATGACAATGTTTTCTTTTAGTAAGAATTTGGCATGATTTGTTCAAAATTAAACACAAAAATAATATTTTGTTAGTAAAAAAAAAGTGCATCAAATGAGACGCTACTTAAAAAAACAATATCTGACGCGGTTTCTTCAAGGATTTTAAGTTTATGAGATTTGTAAAGAGAAGAGAAAATGATAACATGATTTAGACACACGTATCGGTTAATTTTTAAGAGCAATTAGAGAAATATAAAGAGTTAAATTGTTAGTGAAAAATAAAATTGATTAGTTTTTATTTCTATCAATAAATTATAATAACAGTTTACTTCATGTATCAATTGATAATGAAATAATAGTTATTTTACTCATACAATTTTTTGTTTGAGGAAAAACTTATAATTACCAAACACCAAAACTCTCATGTAATTGTTGTGAATTTATCTTATTAAATAAAATAAAATAAATAAAATAATAAAATTATTCTTTCAAAAATTATTGCTGGAAAAAAAATTAAAATGTTGCGACTAGAAAAGATATACGACAGTTATTTAAAAATGTGAAATTATACTTAACTTAAAAATTATTTAAAATTTTTTAAAAAATTAAAACTATTTTTTCATAATTAATAAATTAACATGGACAATTAATAAATTAATATTATGGTGCATGGAGAAAGTATTTGACTAACCTAATTCATGACCGGTCTGTTATTATAACATAGATAATATAAATTATTGAAAGATAAAGATGGAAATTCAATAATGTTGGAGGTGAAAGAGATATGGGGTGCAAAAAGTTAAATTACAACTTCATAATGGCCCAAGGTCTTTGAAGGATTGAAGGGAGTTTAATTCCGCTTTCACGTCCGATTCTCCAGAAGCCTCCAAAGAACCACAGCCTCACGCTTCTTGCTCTATATAAACCTCTTCACCATCGCATTTTAATATTTTCTTACAGGCATCTGTCTCCGTGTTGTTCATCCGCAAAGTTGTATTAATTTCTCTCCATTTTCTTTCAACAAAGCAAGTCCTTGTGGTTCATCTGTTGTTGTGGTAAAGCTCAATTTTCGTTGTCTTTCAATGTGACGAAATATTCATTAATTTCATCTTCAATATTTTTGGATCATTGTTTTGTGAATTTCATTTTCAACAATTGAATTTGTTCTTCTTGTGGCTTTAGAATTCGGTCTTGTTAGTTTGTCAAGATGTTTCGATCTATTGTTTTTAAATTTAGGTGGAGAGTTTGTTGTAATAACGGCCTTTAGTTTTAATCGTTTGTTTTGAGTTTCGGAGGGATTCGATAGAAGGTTTGTCTTGGAATTTTGTTGAGTTATGTGTGTGTCTGTGATCAGTGATTTTTCGACTGATTGGAAGTTAGAAGTAATATGATTTGAATATACAATCTAAGATTTTAGATGACAATTTCATTCTTCGAATTTATTGGAAGCATAGTTTTGCTTGGATGCATGTGGTGGTGGTTGTGAAATTTAATTTTGTGTTTGTGGGGTCAAATGTTGTTCTGACAAATTAAATATATCTTCTCAATGCCTATTGTTGATATTTATGTGAATTGACCATTGTCCTACGCCACTACTGATTTACTATTTTTGACTTTTTTGGGATACTCCTCGTTGCAGATGTCGTACTCACGGAGGTCAAGGTTGGATTCTCGTTCAATTTTAGTTTAGTTATTCATTTTTGTATGGCATGTGTTTTTGCTTATAGGTTGTCTCATTCATCCTTCCTTAGGTACTCTCCTTCTCCTTCCCCTTATCCATACAAGCGATATGGTAGGTCTGTGTCCAGGTCTCGCTCTCTCTCGAGGTCCATATCCAGAAGTCGTTCAAGGTAGGTTTCCCCCTGTAAACTTTTTAGCAAGATTTTTTGTTGAATGTAATTTGTATAGAATCATTTGAATGATGTATGATGTAAGGTGTTCAATATATAATAGTTTTAAATTTTAAACTGAGGCTCGATACAAACAACTAACCATGCATAAGTATTAGTCAATAGTAGATGTGTGCATGGAGTGATTGACTATGTGAAGGCCTTGTTTTATGAGTGTTATAATGGAGCCTTGTTTAATATATAGAGTGAGGGGCTGTAAACTCCCTGTCTATAAAAATGTAAAAAGCAGTGGGATAATCAAGTAAGATTTAACTGTAGTTTTTCTTCATTCAGGTGTTTTACATCCAATAATCTATTCATGTTCATATTTGTCTTTCATTTTTATTGACGTGAATTATTGGGAAAAATTGTAAATTGAATCATGTGATTTGATTCATACAGGTGACATCGAATCGATTTAGGGAATGGGGTATTACATTGATTCATTCTCGTATTGTATGGTTGAAAGACTTCTGTGATTTCTTTCAATTCGGTCATTGACTTGCTGCATATTGATTCCTTAACGAATTGTGTGATACTAACTGTAACTGTTTGTCGGTAATCTTTGCATGTTTGTTGCCTGATTATGCACTCATGCTTAATTTTCTCTCTTATGGTGATTTAGGAGTGTATCACTGGATGCAGAAAATCCAGGAAACAATCTGTATGTGACAGGATTGTCTCCTAGGATCACCAAGAGGGAACTGGAGAAGCATTTTGCTGCCGAGGGTAAAGTAAGCTCTTCAATTCATTATATACTTGCCGTTAGTTTAATAATGTTGAAGAGCCTATCATTCTGTGGGGATGTAAATACTGTCTGTCTACTGTCTCTTACTTGTAAGTTATTCTTTTTAGGTGAGAGATGTACATCTGGTGGTTGATCCTTGGACAAGGGAATCCCGTGGTTTTGGTTTTGTGACAATGGAGACTGTTGAGGTGGCTGATCGATGTGTAAAGTATTTGAATCGCTCTGTACTTGAAGGGCGTGTCATTACAGTGGAGAAGGTATAGTCTTTGAGCAATTTTGCCCTATTTTGTGGCTTGGATTCTTATTTGATTTGAAATTGTTCAACTCCAATGCATGGAAATTATATGGGTGATTGGTTCTTTAGTTCTTCTGAGTTTTGAAAGTTTTGTGCTTTCCATTTGAAGTTTCTGTGGCAGCAGGTTAGCTGTGTGAAGCAGCTCTTCATCAAACTCTCAAATCACAACTAAACAAACAAATCAAATACACCACCAAGTATCAGATCATTAGGGTTGTATGCCCTGCAAATCTCTCTCTCCTTTTGAGTTTATATCCAACTATCTCATGTATTGTGAATTTGTGATTCAAATGATTCTACTCTCACAATTGCAGTTTGTCTACTTTTGGGGCCAACTTGCAACTCTTTTTTTTTAATTTCACATTGATGATATTATTGTTTATTTATTTGTAAATGGCAATACCCTATATTCATACTTCTTTTGGCTTTTATTGCAGGCCAGAAGGCGACGAGGTCGAACCCCAACACCAGGGAAGTATCTCGGGCTGAGAACTATTCGTGGTACGTTTTCTTAGTTGTTATCTCTTCAAATTTATTTATTTGATTATCTTCCTAATTGCTATTATTACGAATAGGGCGACGCCGCTCTCCAAGTTACTCTTCTCGTCGCTCCCCTAGCTATTCTCCTTACAGAAGAAGCTACAGTCGGTCTCCCTATTCTTCAGACCGAAGTAGGAGTCGTTCTTACTCTCCTGACTATGGGCGGAGGCGATCATACTCTCCAGATTACTCCCAGAGAAGGAGGTCTTACTCTCCATACTACAGCCGGGACAGGTCTTATGTGCGATATGATCATTATCGACACAGATCATATTCTCGCTCTCGCTCTCCTTATAGCAGGTCTCCTGTCAGCATGCGTGACAGATCATACTCTCCTTATGACTCCCGATATGACTTGCCTGATGGTTCCTACTACAGAAGGAACCGTTACAGGTCTGTTTCCAGAAGTGCCTCACCCAATGATCGATATTTTGGAAGGAATCGGTACAGATCTGTTTCTCACAGTGCCTCACCTAGGTCAAGGAGAAGGTCAAGGAGGAGCTACTCACGGAGTGCCACTCCTGTTTCAAAGAGGAGAGACTCGCGAAGTGTGTCCCCCAGGTCAAGGAGGAATCATTGTAGAAACTCCAGGAGAAGTGCCAAACATTCGAAACCTGTGTCAAGATGCTCCTCTGTTATTGCAAGTTCAAGATCAGTATCCAGGTCTAATACTCCAACATCTTCCTCTCCTTCAACTTGAAATCTGATGGTCCTAGTCAGCTAACATCTTAGGTTTATAGTAATAATATTATGTGGTGACATATATATGCAGTAGTTATAGATGAAGTTTTTGCTTGGTTCTGTTAAGGACTTTGTCTAAATACTATATGATCCTACTCCTAGTAGTACGGGATTGAAAAATTATGTTGCTATCAGTGTATGTAGATGATCTATTTTCGTACCTTGGTTTGGTTTCATTTTTATTTTACCATTTGCTACTTTTACATTGTTCTGCCATTTCTTCTACTGTTTTGATGATGTGATATTCCTAAATGTTTATATCGTCATAAATAGATGATTGTTCGATTGCGCAGGAAGTTATTATAGGTACTCATTCATTGTTTTAGATCTTATACACACATGCTCTGGCCTGTGGAAAATATCTTACTTCACAAGTGGAAAATTTTGTTTTTTTTTATGGTAAAAACAATTCTTTGTTGGTTATGAATTAAGTTCAATTTTTACCGTGTTAGTTAAATAGTTTTTACAGTGAATTTATTTTTTAGTATGTTATAGTTTTTTACATTATCAAATAGATTGTTTTCCTACTATTTTTAATTATTTATTAGTAAAATAATTATTTTTGTACACGAGATATTAAAACTATTTTGTTAGAGAATAATATTAGGGATCTGTTAATAATTGCATACCATGTTTCTATTTATATGGTGGTAGTATGATCAAAGAATTCTTGAATTTAGAAGTTCATTTATCTGGATTGGGATGTAATATTTTATTTTCAAACCTTTATTTTAAAAAAAGGAGTAGATACCGTTGAGTTGAAGATTAGTCGAGCTGAGAAAGCAATTTCTTTTTATGTGATGTATAATCGGTGAAGTATGGAGCGAAGGTAATAAGATAAATTTATAAATAATTTATTGATGTAATGGATTAACTTTTGTTATATATTTAAAAAAGTGATTTATAAGATAGACTTTCGAGTAATTTTATTTTGTATTAATAATTTTGTAATTATTATTGTTACTATAATAAACTAAAAACGAAAATAAAGAACATATAATTATTACGAGTGTCTATAGAAGAACGAAATTAAAAAATAATATATAAACACCCGTAATTGATTATGGGACGAAATTAAAAAATAAAAATTTCGTATCCATTATGATTGTCTTAAATAAGCATTTGTTACTTTTTTTTATCTTCTTTCTCTTTCCAAGTTACTTTTCACTTTTTTCCTCCTCTCTCCATCTTTTCACATTCTTTATACTGTGTCTCACAGGCTAAGACACGTGAATTCATAGTTATCAAAGAAACCGTTAATATTTACAAAACTATATACATTTGTAATACGGATTTTATTGACTCCACGCACGTAGTAGACAGTTCCACAAAAGGATATTTTTTACTCAGTTATCACACATGTCAGTAATTATTATGTACATGAGACATCTAAAGGATTCCTTTTAATATATCTCAGTAGTATACACTGAAGTATTTTATTATTTTATATAAATTATTTAAAAATAAATTATTTTTTAATGTTTTAAATTAATATTAAGAGACACTCTTCATATACAAACTAATTTTTCACTTATTTTAAGGTAACAATCATTCTCTCTAATTCACTCATTTTCAATAATTTTTTCTAATTATTTCAAACAACTATAAGAATATCATTCTTTTCTCATTAAATGAATTTTAACTTTCCAAAACTACTGAAAGAAAAAAAGCTTAAAAAAAGAAAAACTTAAATAAAAAAAATTGATTAATCAATTTTTATATATATATATATATATATATATTTTTATTTTTTTTAATTTTCATTTATCTAAAGATATTTCTATATACATGTTTAATTTTATTATAGTAAAAATTGAATAGCGTTACGTGTGTTGGCCTGTGTTTCCCCTAGTTAGTAAGTTATTTTCTCAAATCTTAACCCATTGACAACAAAAAAAGACTTAGTGAAGTTTTTTTCTAAAAAATCTGATTACAAACCCGAACTATTTTTATTTAATAAAAGTATTTTCAAAATTTTATTATGACCACTCATCAAGAGTAGTTTATTGTAGATTAGAGAAATTAAAAAGTTGATTAAGAGAAGGATACCCTTAAAAATGGTATATATTACTGTTGAAGATCTTAAGATTATTTAATAAGAAATCGATAAAGAAAGTTATCAAAACTTTATAGTAGGTGTATTAAAATGATGGCAGGAATACGTTGATAACTCCTTTTAAGTTACCACATGTCTTAAACATGGAACTCCCCAACCCCTTCTTTATCCAATAATTCCTTTGTTCATCCCAGGTTTTTTACCTTCGAAGCAAACAAGGAAGTTACAAAACTGATACATCACCTAGTCCTGTAGAGTGAGCAATAGAAGGATGCAAAGCCACTGGAAATAAAAGTAGAGTTTTTTCACTACCAAAATATAAACAAATAAAAGGGTTTGCAGAAGAAAAAGCATTTATTCTTTCTAGAATAGAATTTTATTCAACTATTCCAGAATATGCACCAGCCTAGTTCATTGCAAAGATGAAAAAGTAATCCTCAAATTTGGAAGGCTATGTCAACTTTGATAGAGAATGAAAATAAAAATTTATTGGCATATAGAAGGCATCATCTATCAGAAGCAGATGGTTGAGAGAGCATTTAATACAAGAAAGAACACAGCTGAAATCTTATATGACAAGCTAAACAGAAAGCAAAAAAATCTCCTTCACTTTCTCTTATCAGTAAATTATTTTTATTTTTTCTTATTTTTTGTTACTTATAAATTTATCATTCTCTTTGTGCTATACATAAACTTGAATGCAAGAGACATCCAGCAGAAATTATGGCACGCGGCACTCTTCTATGTTCCAAATTTCCTTGGCATATTGAGCAATTGTTCGGTCACTGCTGAACTTTCCACTTCCAGCAGTGCTTAAGATTGACATTTTTAGCCATTTTTTCCTATCACTGCATGCAAATCATATGAACAAAATCATTTACTAGGGACAAATTAAAAGTTTAAGGGCAATGCATTCCTCCTAACACTTTCTACTATTGATTAAAGTTATGAGAAAACATAATATAGATTGTGTCTTACCGATATGCTTCATCGACTTTAGCCTGAGCATCCATGTAGCTTGGGAAGTCATGGCCCACAAGAAAGTAATCACCACGACCATAACCAGAATTTCCTTCCAAAGATTCAAGCAATGGACTGTAGTCATAACTTCCAAACACCCCACTCCTGATAAACTTCTTTGCCTCTTCAAATCGAGGATCAGGTTTGAACTATTCAATTACAAAAAAAATGGTAATGTTAATATAGAACTACTTTCATGGAAATTTCAAGTTTCTAGCATGTGTTTAAACTTTAATTAGCTTATTTTGAGAAAAATATATGTTTGATTTTGCATCCTTTTTGAAAATGAAAACTATTATTTCATGGAAAATAAAGGTAGCCCAACGTGTATGAATAACTGCATACCAGTCCATTCTCTCTTTCTTTCCTCAGTCGTGGTACTTCTTCTGCTGTGGCACCAAAGAGGAAAAAATTCTCCTCACCAATCTCCTCCCTAATTTCCACATTAGCTCCATCTAAAGTACCTATTATAAGGCACCCATTCAAAGCAAATTTCATGTTACTTGTGCCACTTGCTTCCATGCCTGCAGTGCTAATATGTTGTGAAAGTTCACTTCCTGGAATTAGCACTTCTGCCACAGACACATTGTAATTTGGAACAAACACAACCTGACAAAAGTTTAAATAGCAGTTAGCTTTTTTTGCTCCCTAAGAAGATTCTGATATTATATTAAGAATCAAGAAAATAAATAATGTTTGTATTCATATAGTTGTCATGTATGCATGTGGGGATGATAAGTCAAGTAATGAAGAATATACAAAGAATTCACTCAGTCAGTATCCTAATTCTTTCTACTTTAAAAAACAAAGGCACTTTATCTTAGGAAGTTGCACAAAATCAAGTTACCTTCAAGAAGCTGTTGACCTCAGGATCACTGTTAACAACAGCACCTACATCATTCACCAGCCTAACTGTCCTTATAGCATTTGTGTATGTTGCGAATGCCTTTCCTCCAATCATCACAGTACGCGGAGTAGATTTTTTCCGTTCTTCAGGGCTCATTTCCTATCATTGTTTAGTTATAATGACTATCTTCAGCATAGAAAATGTATTTTGATAATACTAGGATTTTTTACAAAATAAGTGACAGTATATTTCCATCTTCCAGATGGAAGCAGATGAAATACTATACTAAAAAAATGTTGCTGTGCACAAAAAATAAAATGTTAAAATAGAAGCTTGGATATGAGGATCAGGACACATGATGTAACTGTGACTCGTTATAAACATCAGTGAAAAGTGGCAAAAAGAAAAACATAGGTACATTAAAATGATTGGCATTTCACAAATTTACCCTATCAAACAGTAGGCTGTTTCTCATACCTTTAGCTTCTTGAATCTATAAATCACACCAAGTATGTTAAGTAGCTGTCTCTTGTATTCATGGATACGCTTGACTTGAATGTCAAACAAACTATCTGGGTCTATGCTCTCCCCTGTCACCTGCAAAACATACCGTGCTAAACGCTGCTTACTAGCCATCTTTGCAGACAGCCATTCTTCCTGCAGATCTTCATTGTCTGCAAACTATGGAAAGATAACAGGAATTAGTATACCAACGTAATGGGAATCAATTTGCTGCAAAGAAGAAGCATCTGGGTAGTTACCTGTCGAAGACCTGTTAACAAGTCAAGATTGGTTACCCATTTATCAGTTTTTAACCACTTGGTGATTATCCCACTTAGCTCAGGATTGCAAAATTGGATCCATCTCCGAGGTGTAATCCCATTTGTTTTATTTTGGAACTTAGTTGGCCAAATTGAAACATAATTTGCAAATAATTCCGACTTTAATATATCACTGTGTAACTGAGCAACACCATTCACCTACAAGGAGATAGGCACGAAGAAGTATATGAAATTCAATTGAAATAATTTCACAAACATATGAAACAGGGTTATAGGGAAAAAGAAAATTAATAATTAAAAAATGGAGAGAAAGGTATATAAGTATAGAATATTGAGGAAATTGTCACATAGACTCATAAAAAGCTGTTTGGTATCCCTTACCTTTGACAACACAATTTTTCATAATTTTGGACACCTTCACTGACTATCTATAAGTCATACTTCTTAGATTACAACTCTAACCTTGCAATTGTTTTTCTGTTAGATGAATGGTTGGAAATGATGATAGAGGATAAATTGCATTTTAGCAGATTTTTTTTCTATCAATAATAATATTTTAATAGAGCATATTGTGATATTAATTATACAAAGACTCTTCTCTTTGATGAATCATGATACCATGCAAGATTAATATGCTCAGGTTAATGAAATCTGCACTATATTTCACCATTTTCTCCTAATATGTAGCTTTCTTGCCTTTCCCAATAGGGTTAGTTAGGAGAAACTGTTGGTTTATGAGGTTATTTTGGGATTGGTCAAGCCATTTTCTGTATACATTGTAGTATTCATTGATCAATGGCATTACCCAAGAGAGCAAATTCACTCTTTACAGGTAATATGTTTGCTACTTGCTAGAATAACACTACAAGACTCTGATTTACAAAAATTTCAAATGTTAGTTTAAACTTTATTCTAATACCATTATAACACTAGGTGAGTTTGGAAAACAAGTGATTCATGTATTACAGTATTAACATTGCAGATGTTCTTGACGTGACAACCAATAAATCTTCAAGAAAATAATACAAAATGCAGGAAATATGCTTGCTAGGGTAGCACTATAACTGGAATTTGATAAAAGTTGTCCAAAACATTCAGTTCAATGTTTTTTTTTCCTAAACCAATATTGGAAAACTTTGGAGGTATAAGATGATAAAAAAACAAGAACATGGTAAGATAGATGAAACTCTTCTTTCATTGGGTTCCAAAAAGTACACCACTTACTGCATGAGAAGAAACCACACACAAATTTGCCATCCGAACTACTGGCTTTTGGGGATTATCGTCCAAGATGCACATGGTGGATAGCTCACTCTCAAGATCCAATCGGGTTGTATTTATCATTGCAGTGAACTGCAAGCATTTCATGGTTTCCACATTAAAATATATCAGTGCACCTTTCATGAAGTCAATCAAAGAGAAACATGAAAGGGGAGCAACTTACTCTCTTGTCTATTTCTTGTATGATTTCCATATGGCGTGGAAGAAGTTTCCACATTACAGGTTGAGACCATTTCTCCAGTGCTTCAGGGAGGACAGTATGATTGGTGTAAGCAACAGTCCTAGTTAAGATATAACATCACATTTTAGCAGTGAGATAGTAATACACTGCAATTGTGTGGTGTGATGGAATAAAGAAGATGGAAAATAAACATTCCAAACAGCATTTCGTAAAATTTATTGACCTTGATGTAACGTCCCATGCTTCCTCCCATCCAAGTTCTTCATCATCCAGTAGTAATCGCATCAACTCTGGTATTACAAGTGTTGGGTGAGTATCATTCAACTGAACAGCAACCTTTGTTGGGAACTCTGACCAGTTCCAAGGCCCTTGTCTCCTCTCCTTAAATCGGGATATTATGTCCTGTAATGGTTCAAAGATAGGAGTAGACAATAGTAAGGAAAGGATGTCAAACAAAAGATGTAACGAAATTTCCAGGTATTTGGCAAGAATGAATTACATAAAGATGGTCCTAATTGATTCTCATGTGAAAATATCCACACCATTAAATTTACAAAACATTATTGTGTCATAAAAGAAAGGGTTGTCAGCAAAGGCATTCATTAAGACAAGTCCCAACAGAAACTAGAACATTTTGTTTGTTACATGATTTACTGAGAGGGGATAGTGAATTAGTGATGATAACTGATACTATCTCTTAAAACTTAAAAACAATGACAATTTATACTTTGAATTAAGATAACATCAAATCAACAACACTACAGTCACACACCTACTATCACTTATTATTATGAATGAGCACAAGGAATGATAACACGATACTGTAAGAAACACTTAGCATGAAAAGGAAAATCATCAAGTGGATTTGACCTACTTGGAGAGATGCACTGCAAAGAAAGAACTGCTGTTTCAACCGTAGAAGTTTTCCACCTTCTGTGGTATCCCCAGGGTACAAAACTGCACAGATCTACGAAATGCAAATTTTAAGTTAGAACTGCTTCACAAAAGTCTTTGCTTGCTTCTTTTTTACGGAGGCCAAGGATAAGGGGAGGGGATTGTGGGGGTTGGGAATATAACTAAATTCAACAGAATTTGTTATACGATATAATATATTGGCAAGAAATGCTCTGTTCACTTCACTCTTCTTACTGTAACAGGATCTTAGCAGGTAGAAGCACAACTATTGATCAACAATAAATAATAGTCACCCGCCAATTCCCCCCTATTTTGTATAGGAAGCAACATACAATCATGTTGATGACAACAACCGAGTTACTAACAGTAGTGAAAATTCACAGATGTCAACCTGTTGAGCTCGTGAGTGAAGCACTGAAGCAGCATCATGTTGCCCATCATTAAACGAAAATAAATTGAAATCCTCAGCACTTGCTTTTGCCTCCCACAGGCGAAGACTAATGGTGTTCTTGGTTTGGTAACCTGGAATTGGCACATCATAAGCCAGTGCTCGCACAACCTCTCCTCCAACCCATTTTCGGCTGGTATGAACAACAAATTGTAAGTACTTTCATATCACTATGTCTGAATATAGCTTGTTTTTACATTTGAATTAAGGTTTAAAGGGTAAAACATATTATGTTTTAAAATACTAACCACCATAGATAGTCATTAATCAACAGCCTAAAACTGCTTTTATAATGTAAATCAGTATATTTACACTTACCTTCCATTGGGGTTAACCTCAACATGACCAAAGAATCTGATGGGGTACAAAATGTCATGCCTCACAACTTCCCAGGGGCTAAACTTCTGCTTGGTTTTCATTTGATTTTGCAAATCAGTATTCCATGAAATATGTAATATAGTTCCATAGATTTAAAATAAAGAAGATAAATCAAACCTCAAGCCAGTCCTCTGCAACTTCCTCCTGACCTTCCCTGGTGATTTTCTGCTTAAATAGCCCATATCTATATCTCAAACCATAACCCCAAGCAGGCAAATTAAGTGTTGCCATTGAATCCAGAAAGCAAGAAGCAAGCCTACCAAGACCACCATTTCCTAGTGCTGCATCCTTCTCCTGCAAAGTTTCAGGTTGAATGGTCAAGCAAACAGTTTTTACAAACCATATATATTAAAATCAATTATGGATATGAAAGAATGCAGACTTTGGGAAGATGCTTTCATTCTGAAAATGAATGTTGAAATTATGAAAACTATTCCATGGTGATTAAAGGTCAAAAAAGTAGAAATCAGGTAAAACATTTAGGATGAATCTCCTCACAAGTTATATATGAATAACATAAGTTGACAATGATAATATAGCATGCATAAGATTGCTCAGTACTCATTAGACTATAATCATATCTACATTTAGGTATGACAAATAAACTTGTCCGCGCAAGTATTGTCAGAACTTGTCTTGATTTTGTTGGGAAATCCCCACATATGGTAACCCCGAATTTTAACTGAATTTTTAAATTGGGTACAGTGACGGGATGAGTATTTACAAATCCTTGGTTTTTAGCTTGATCTAAAGTCTCTTTTCATGACAATATAATGATAGGATGAGTTCAACACTTGCTGCTCCCATTCTTTATACTTAAATTGGATTTTAGCATAAGACAAAACAGATACTCCTTGGAACTTGGTTTGCATTAAATGCTTTTTGCATGGACTGGGGTAATGTCTTAACAAAGGCCCTAGAGAAAAATATATTTCATATAGAGATTGTAATTGTAATTTTTTATTACCTGCTCTGTTATTTCTTCAAGTTCAAGTCCAAATTTGCGCAAAGCATTAGCATATGCATCTTGGATGTTCAGATTTCCAATGGCATTGGTCAAAGCTCGTCCTTGAAGGAACTCCATCGATAAGTAGTAAGTTTGCTTGGGATCAACTTTGTGAAAATGAGCGTATGTTTCATTCCATTGCTGAAATGTTATCATCAATGTACAACAACAGCATTAGTCCTATTCAAACATACAATTCTAATATACCACTAGGACTTAAATCAGTAGTGGGGAGAGAACAAACTATTTACTAAATTCTAAAAACAGTTAATTATTTGGCTTAATTCAGTTAACCTTTATTTGTGTAGTTTTATTCCTTAGTAGTTTCCTAAGAAATTATTCATAACTTGCCTCATGCTTACAAATACCAACCAGAACTTATAAATCTTTCCAAATTTCAGTTCATTTCAAACTACTGGATTGAACAGTCCCATGGAGAAGTATAAAAAGGTAAGAATGGATCCTCTCTCTTGCACAACCTTATCATGTTAAAATTTGAGAATGACAAGATCTATGCTCATGAAAAGGTTCACTACATCACACATGCACACACGTGTATACACACTTTCATATACACTGAAATACTTAGCTTGTTAGCATGACCAATTAATGGTCCTAAATCTCTCATACAGAAAAAACTCATTTTATTTGATGTCAATTGCTATTGAGAAATTGAGATACCTACATATTTAATCACCACTATAACTATAACATGAAAGTGAAACATATTCATAGTTGTAGCTGTTTATAAGCAAAACACTCTGTAGACATCCCAATTCCATGAAGTATACGATCATACCCGAATGAGACGATCACGAACACTCTCTGCAGTGGCGTAGTAAGCTTGTTCCAGCTCAAACTTGAAAGGGGAAAAGTGAGGACTGAACTGAGCATGGTAACTAATATTGGATGCAACCTCATCAGGCTTTTCAGCCAATGGATGTGCCACTGCCGGAATCTTGGCAGAAACCGCAGAAACACCAACCTTATCACTACCACCATTAGCCTCTACTTTAGCAGCCATTTCTAATTCCTTACCTGTCACCAAAAAAAGTTCTTTTTTCATTACCCACAAATCAAAATTGTCACAAGAACATTAACTTTTTATTTACCATTACCACCAATAAAATTGATCACAAACAAAGCCCCCAAGTGAGGAAACAATTACCTCTTCCAACTTCAATCAACGTTACCTCCCTCTCTCTCTCTCTTTCTCTATGAATCAAGATCAAGAATTTAAGAAATGTACAAGTGGGAAAACAAGAGATTAATAAGCACAAACAAAATCAGTGCGTGGAAGCATATGGGAAGATATTTGAAGGAGTGTTGTTGCTAAGCCACAAAAGGGAATCAAGAGATATGATGCTGAATAATACCACAAGTGAGAATGAGACCCTTTAAATGGAAAGAGATGGAGATAGAAAAAAGGCTTTGGAGTGAGTGAATGAGTGAATAAAAGGAAGAAAATATCATGCAAGTTTTGATTTTTTTTCTTGTCTCGAATGGAAGTTGACAAAAAAGTGAGCAGTGAGAGTGAAGGAAGCAATGAGTCACATGGAAGTGAGAGTGTGAGATACTTAGATTTTGCCTTGGGATAACAAAATGGGGTATTATAGAAAGAGTGATGAGATAGTTTCGGAACGGTGAGAAGAAAGACACGTATGAGCTTTGATTGGAAGCAGTCGTAAGTGAAAAGGTTGATGTTCTACAAGAACGGTTGGAACTCACGGAAAAGGAAGAACCGTCTTTTATCTTCACGTGCCACTAATTCTTAGCATGAAAACACTAATATCTAAAATATAGTCCAACTATACTTTTGATCATTAAAAAAAGAAAAAAAAAATGTTTTATATATCAATTTCCATTTTCTTAGAGTAATAAAAAATTTAATGATTTTACCATAATTGTGTAATTCTATTTTGGATTTTGATAATATGTGTTCATAGGACTTTTGATGTCAACATTAACACATGGAAAATAGTAGAGATCTGCTAGTTTATTTATGATGAATAAAAAATAAATTTTAGATCACATGTTTTACATGCAATGAATATTGTGATCCTTATCTTTTTAGTATAATTGTAGAAAATTACTCGATTTTAACGTACTAAAAATAATCTGATTTCAGTTTTAAATGGTATTTAAATGTTTATATGAAAATTGATAAGTGGCACATTAATTAGTTACATGTAAAAAGCACGTGTATTTTTACAATATTTTTAGCTGAAATATTTTTTATAAATATAAAAATACTATTATATTTAATTGGTTTTTAAAAATATTTTTTAATTTCAAATCTTGAATCCTTTCTCGTCTATATATATATATATATATATATATATATATATATATTGTCTTTAATAAATGACTAAATTTATTTTTAATCACTAATAATTTTGGTAATATATTTTTTTTCTCTTTAACTTAGATATAAAAAAACATCCAACAAATGAAGGTTTTTGCTTCTTGTACACCCTTAAAATTACTACTTGCACTGCCATAATTTTTTTAAATAATCACTCCATCCTTTATGTATATTTCAATAATAACAAGCTTTTTTGGAACATAGAAAATACTTTTCTTCAATAAGATTTCTAAAACAATTTTTTTGGAACATGGGATGCTTTTAAAACAAGTTTTCTAGAGCAACCCTTTTCAAATAAGCTTTCTGAAAGATGAGACTCAGGAATAAGCTTTTTGAAATAAGTGTTTGAGATCTTTTAACAAGTTTTCCACTAAAATCAATGTTTTACTCTCTCTCTTTTCTGTCAAAGGGTGCAGCGGAAAACAAGATGCAGTCGGAGGTGCAACTAGAAAGAAAGACACAAACGGTGGGTTTCTTCCTGCATCTCCATATGATTTTTTTCTCACTTCATAAATTTTTTATTTCCAAATTTCTTTGTAATATTTCAAATTACATATTTCAGAAGTGTTTTTTTTAATTTGTAATTAACTTCTGGATTATGTAATCCGGAAAATTTTTTCAGATACTTGTTCGAATTACATCATTCAGAAGTTACTCTATGGAGTGAGACAATAAGGATAAAAAGATATTTTCACTTTTTTTTGTATGGGAGTGAGAAAAGAACCTATAGAGTTGCAGATATCACAATAACTTAAATCCTCAATCACTTTGTTGTGGGATCCAAGAATCATTTGTATCAGTCAATATTATAATTTCGAGGAGAAACACGTGCAAAAGAATCAATCTTTAAATACATGGTTGCACATGACTTTGTTATACAATTTAAGTAAAAAATATAAAATACATTAATGAAACATCAACAACAATAGAGATTCATGCAAGAAACTATTTAGTAGATAGTGTGTTCAAGGACTAGAAACCTTAGTCCATAGATCATAGATATTCAATCAAACCCTATGCAAGTATGTTTGAACATTCGGTTCTAAAAATGCTATACAACATTTTCTCTTCAAGCAAAAAAAACATTACATAGTTCCACATGTATGCCTCAAAAACATCATCTTTAAAACACAACATTATGAGATAAAATGAAGGAATAAACATGTAGTAAGTTGGTGCAAAACAGTACACTATATGACTCGTATTTCACAAACTCAACCTCAAACTCTCAAAGCCGTAATATAGTGCCACAAAACACAGTCACTTTGCTCTAAAATAGATCCAGTGACATCTTCAGTTTGTTTTGTTTCCATCTAGGAAGCTTGGAGAAAGCAGATTTTGGCATTCCAAACTTCTCACGGAACTCTTCATTAGATAAATATATCTATTCATCACAAAGTTTAGATTCCAGTCAGTTTTCAGAGTAAAACAAGATTGATGTCTATGGATATAACAAATGTTCTGCATAAACTTTTATCATTGGTTTTTCATATTGATTTTCATATCCAAGAGCAAGTAAAAGGTAAGATGGTAACAAAACTGATTGATTAACTTAGATAGTACCTCTCTTCTTGTCAAATCAATGCCAGTTACTGGATTTGCAGAAACCACTCTCAGGCGTTCGTAGGGGTGTATAGGCAAATTCTCACCATCCACATTTCTATCCTTTTGAGTGAAACTTGCAGACTCATTAGATGAGCTTAGTTCTGTTGCTGGAGATTCAAGCTGTGGCATTGGTTTTTCTAGGAAAACAAAAACAAACTGATAAAATATAGCAAGTAAAGGATGAAAAGATTTGTACTAATGAACCATTAACAAACCAATAAGAAATCTCACATCACTTCTAGCTCAAAACCTTAAAACAATGAGTTTGTGAGTTTTCTTCCTTATATCTTGCTAACTTTCTCATTTCTACTCAATATCAGACTCAAACTCACATTCTCAATAATAACTAGGGAATTACAATATCTATCTCTCTCTATATATAAAAGGAAAAGAGACTTAAAATTTTCATATGTTTGATTGAATTTTGAATCTTACCATAGCTGTACATGTAAACAACTTAAATCAACATATATAAGAAAAAAGAGATTTGACTTTTCCTGATGGTTGAATTGAATTGTAAACTTTACCATAAATGTTTCACCATCTAAGTAAATTAGACTTAATTTCCCTTAACACCCAAATTGAATTTTGAACAATACTATAGGCTGCATGTAAAAACCTTAAATATCTCATAATCATCCATCAAAATTTAAATTCATGATAACCGTTGATTTTATTTAATAATATTTAACATAAATGAGTATTAAATTTGTAAATTTTGTGTATCAAGGAACACACACAAATTTCATGTGGTTGAAGAAATTCCTTCTGTATTAATTTAGAATTTGGTACTTACTACAGTTGGATTTTATTTTTTTTTTAATTTGTAACATCCTTATAAAATCAATTTTTATACAAAATCATAATAACATATTATGATATTTGAAAGAGACGACACGTCTAATTATTTTTTAACAGCCATATCATTAAATTTACAAACTCATGAAATATTTCAATTTATTCAAATAAATTTCAACTTCATAATTATTTATACAATATATATATATATAAGAATTTAAGAAAACTTCAATTTATAAAATACACATCTTCAATGCTTTATATGTATATTTGTAAAAAAGCAAATTTCAATGAATCCATCACTACAAGAAAATCATTAAATATTAATCAAATTTAGAGACAAAAATAACTAGTCACTGTATTAGATACTAATTTAGAGACTAAAAAATTATTCATATATAAAGTGGTTTCTATTATTAATAAAAATTTATAAAATGATTTCTAAATTTGTATCTAAATTAGCTCTAAGTTTTAGCGACTAATATTTTAGATTCTAAATTAATCTCTAAAAGACTAATTTAGAATATAAAGTAGTAAGTAGCTAAAACCTTGGTAGTTAATGGATAGATATCAATTTAGAAACTATTTTATAAATTTTTATTAATAATAGAAACTACTTTATATACCAATAGTTTTTTTTAGTTTATAAAATGGTCTCTAATTTAATCAAATAGTAACTAATTGTTTTGGTCTCTAAGATTAGTTTCTATTTAATGATTTTCTATAGTGCGTGCATATAGAGTAAATTACAATACACTCTTTGAGTTTTTTTTTTAAAATTTTGTTTTTTTAACATTAAAATGGTCTCTCTAATTAGTGAATGTAAACGTGATGTTTTTTAAATTTAAAAGAGTGCATTATAAAGCAGAAAAGATGACAATATAATGTTTTTAAAACAATAAAGAGTTTTGCTTAAAATTATAAAAGAACTGGTGTGTCAGTGCAATTTGAAAAATCTCAGAAACTTTACAATATTATAGTTACAAAATACCTGAGAATAATTACTATCAGTATGTATATATTAAAATAACTGTTGGAAAATTCTAACAAAGAAGAATCTCTTTATCAATAGTTATATATATATATATATATATATATATATAGCAAGCTTAGAGTAGATAGCTCCAAAGAGAACTAACTCATTCACATATTGACTAACTGATGTTCAACTAAATAATTTCACATCAGAAATTGATGAGAAGGATTGTTGTTACCAGCACTGTCATTGGCAGGAGAGCTTTCAAAGAGCTTCTTGGTAAGTGGAGTAGAGCTAGAAACAAGTCTATCACCTGCACTGCTAGGTAAAGGGGAACTACTTCTTCCACGTCCATTGGAGAAAGCAGAAAAGCTTCTGTGACCATTTGGAGTAGAGTCCCTGGAGGTTGCTTTTAATGGGGTTCTAGCATGTCCCTGGATAATGGAAACCAATAGGGAATGATCAAGGCTGAAAACCTTATAAAATTGATATTATGAAAGGCAGTCACCTACTTCCACACTTTTTGCTTTTCCTTTCAGAATTGCAAGCTTTCTCTCAAATGAGTTGCCAACAATCTGCAACAATTCATTCAGAATAATTGATAAGATGGATGACAATATAATCCAGGTGTGAAACACCAAAAAGATGTCCCCTTCAAACACCAGAAAAAAAAAACTAACTATTTGCATATGCAAAGAGACAATTTCTGGATTCAAACTCATCATGACCAACCCACCACCAAGGCACATTGGCAAAAAAATGAATGGTATATGAAACATTTTCATCAAAGCATAAATAAACAAGCAAATTTCCATATCTCATGTCAACTTTCAATCTTCCTCTTTTACTATATTTCCAATTCTTTCAATAGTGTTACACAATTAAATATAAAATTTTATCAACTTGTGTATACATTCATACACACAAACAGACATATTACCTAAATTTGAAAGCTGCCTAACAGGCATGCCCAAGAAAAGCATTAGTATTTACATATACAAGAATTGAAAAATTCATCACAAAATAATCTATGGCTAAACTAACAAATCAACATAAATTACACCACATTTATATGCATATCGCATCAATATATATAACAGATTCTAGCAGGGAGTTCGGCAAACGATCTTTATTTTTGGGAAAGTGGGGGCAAGGGATCGCATGCTCCACCATTATACCAATGACACTTCTTAAAATTAGTTGATATAGTATGATGATCAATAGTTATAATTTTGAAGGGAGAAGACTTACATTTTCTTTTGAGTGATTCCATGAAAAGAAACAAGTGAAAAATGGTGGCTCATAACCTTCTGTTACAATGTAAATAGGGATGTCAAGGGATAGGCCTTCGGCAAGGACATCCATTTC
Source organism: Phaseolus vulgaris (assembly GCF_051622355.1). Classification (NCBI taxonomy): domain Eukaryota; kingdom Viridiplantae; phylum Streptophyta; class Magnoliopsida; order Fabales; family Fabaceae; genus Phaseolus; species Phaseolus vulgaris. The sequence continues at coordinate 24,006,899 of NC_143503.1, forward strand.
CAGAAATTTCTGCTCATAATAGTTTCCATTGTAAGAAAAACATATTGCAGCAAAGTGTAAGTCTGTATTACATTAAAACTGTAGACTTTGATCTCATGATTCGATTTATGGACAAATTAGAATTAGTTCCTAGGATGAGACTGTCAAATAATTAGTAATTAATGAATAATGGAGAAACAAAAACTTGGCTCTTTATGAATTAGATGTATAAACAACTACTTCCTTGAATAGTGTATAGAGGCATTTTTCATTAAGTACTTGGATTCATTGGCAAAAAGTTCTGCAGTGGCTGTCACAAAGGTCCACTCGTGCAGGAAAAGATAGTGGAAGAACAAAGTACAAAGTAATTATAACATAGATGTTAATGGAGGGAATTCAAAATGTGAGTGGAGTATTGAAAAGAAGCAGCTATGTGAAGACCATATATAAATAAAATAAAATAAATTGATTCAATTGCATGAGTGACAATTAGTGTAGAAGCATAGTAAGTAGGTACCTGGCCAAGATTAAGAGCTTCTTGTTTTGATTTGACAGCTGAATGCAAGCCAACCCAAACATAAATCTCTCTTTGGCAATCAAGCAATAAAACATCTTCAGTAATTAAGTCATCCTGTGTATAATTGTATATCTCTTTCACCTGAAATATTACATCAAGGCTACAATTAATCACGTTAAAATAATACATTATACATATGTGTGTATGTGAGCAAAAGAAAAATTTGACAAAAAAGGCCATATATAAAGTGATAGAATTTATGACATTTAATTCAAGGTGATGCTATTGGCATTTTAATCTCAGTGCTGATAATCTAGATGCATATTAGAAATGCTACTTGTGGCGGTTCTTATCGCAGTCTTCATCAGATATAATATTCTGTTATTGACTTAATAAAATAATGTATTAGTTATTCAAATAATTATTTATCACATCTGACATGAACAGTTTCAGATTGTAGAAGCAATATACCTTGAAGTCTCCTCCTGGGTTGAAATTCCAAGAAATCAGCGTGAGAAACAGAACCATCAATTAGACAAGCTTTCCCTGTCATTTCACCAGGATAGTTCTAAACCAAGTGAGATCTAGATTACTTTTCTTAAGAAGGTGTTTTTCTTACCCTTTATTATTTTTAATGCGAACAAATGTGGATCATCTGTGAATCCTTGAATTTCTTTGCCTTTTGGATACTCTGCCTTTCCACCAAGAGCATCCCAGAAAACATCAGGTTCATTCCCTTCCCTCACAGAAACAGGTAGCCATTTTGTCTGCAGGTTTGCATCAAGAAATGAGGAGTTAACACCATTACATGAACTATATTCTCTTGCAATTTAATATAAATTCAAATGAAAAACTCATTACTCAATGTTTCCTTTTCAGTGACTATCATTTAAAAAAATATTCCAGCACCAAATGTCAATTTGCAATGACGTACATTAAGTAGCTCCACCAGTCTATCAAGAAGATTATGGTCTCTGGCAGAGGACAGACTCCCAATCCAAGTATAGATAGATCCTTCATTTTGTAGAATGTAGCAATAGGATGAATTCAGGGAGGCTGAAACCTATAACAATTTTAGTACATAGTCAACACATACTGACAAATAATATAATATTTTTATGTAAAAAAATGCAAACAAAACATGCTTTGAAGTCAACCACCATTTTGTGCACAACAGAAAAAAACCAAATTCAAATATAAATAACAACCAATAGAGCAGCAGCAGTAATAGAACACAATATATTGGACTTCAGTATTTCTTATCTTTGTCCGTAGTCAATAACAAAAGGATATTGGAATAGTTAGTAATGAAAAATATCTGATACTGAGAAACAACTGATGCAATTTAGCAAAACGAAAGGACCCAATAGCTTTGCTCAAAGCCTTTGTATACACTTTTGGTAATTAGAGAAAAGATATAATAAAGGTAAAAAGGACTCCACTATGGATAAAATAGTCAAATTAATAGAAACTTACTTGATCAACTTGGATGGCCTGCATATTATCTGGACTTGTACCTTGTACTCGAAACAAAGCAACCAGGTTTTCATTGTAAGTTTCATCCACCATACCTTTTTCTTCTATAAAGTTCCTATACCCTGAACTGTTTCCCCCCTTACAAGAACAAAAGTGAAGAATTTGGAGCATGTGACTTTTTTTAAAGCTAAACACAACTTGAAAATGAGGTTATATTGAGCACATACCTTGAATATGATTAGTCTGTGAAGTATTGAGAAAAACTGAGCTGGTTCCTTACCCTCATGGATTTGAGCCTGAGCAGACATATGATGTAAAATGAATATATTAGGCAGAGTAATATGCAGGTAAATTATATGTCTTTTACATGAATATGCCTAATATGCATAATGTAGCAATAAGAAGCTGGCACCTATTGATAAGATAAAAATTGTACAAATATTTCCCAAAACTACAATATCATTATTGAACATATTCAATCAACACATTACAAGAGATGGCAGAGGAACAACAGCACTAACCATAACTGGATTAGTTCTGATTGAATCAGCCATAGTACTGATGTGGGAAACGACAGCTGTTTTATCCTCCTGCAGGACAAAATCATTGAATAAAAGGGCAGATTGGGTTAGGATTATTGACAACAACCAAGCCTATTTCAAAAAGATGAGATTAAAAGTTTACCATTGTTACAGAAGTTGAAGAACTGAGTACTACATGGAATACATAATTGGGTATTTAGACAGTTAAAAAACTACCTAATAGAAGATAGAAAACCTTGACTAGTGCCTACCATTACACTTTTGGAGCCAACCCAAGCATAAAATAGCGTCTCATCTCTTCCATTTCCTGGAAATGTATATTGTACAATATAGCAATCTCCACTGTAAAGCTTTGTAAGTTCAGTAACTGAAAGAAGGGACAATTCATCACCATCCACCCGCCAAACCTGAAATTGCATTATTCAGTAAAGACAACACAGGAAAAAGAATATGATCACTGGGACCCGAGACACATAAGTTTTTTTGAGCAAGAAGATACTTTTATTGTGCCACTGCAATCTATAGATGGTTCATTGTCTTCTTCAGGAAGTTCTTTCACCTCATAACCCTGGTGCTTGAATATGGCTGGGGCAGAAAAAACAAACGTAAAGAAAAGAATAATAAACACACTAAGTGTAAACTTCTTAAACACGAGTAATGTGTATAAGATACTAAACCTGCCACTTTTTCTTTGCCTTCCTCATAAAGCCTAAGCTCCACTGTTCTGGGCCAATTAGTAAAGTACGACCGAAAGATGGTACTTTCCAGTCCTTCTGACAAAAATGTCAAATGAGTCTTGATTGATCTGCCTTCGTTTCTGACAAAATCCTAGTAAAATGGACACAATGGTGAGCATAGGCAATGCCCTCAATGCAATGCTTATGGACAAGCACAATTGACAACATTAACTAATGTAACTCAACTGTCATACCATTACAGCTACCGAGAATTTGGTGGGATTTATCATTAAAATTTATAAATAATTTTGGTTCCAAGGCAAATACAATAAAAGTAACTTTGAATGAAGAAAACTATCCAAGAATATATATTTCTTTAGTAAGATAAGTTTCAGAACAAAGGTGAACATCAAGCGAGTGCCAGGGATGAACTGCAGTCAACAAGGGAGTGGAGGGATTGAGTTTATAAGTGAAAGTTTGACATCAATAAATCAAGCCTACCTCTTTTGGGACTATAAGATGATGGTACCACATACAGACCGGAAAGTTTGGATATTTACACTTTCCGAAACAAAAGTAAACTCAAAGAAGAGAGTCTTACTTCTATAGCTCTGATTGCTGTTCTTCTTTCAGTCAATAAAGTCTGCCTTCCCATCCATACAAAAATCTCACTATCACAGTCCAACATATAACACTTGTCTGTCTCAAGCATTTCTTTGCTCAATGCATTGGTTCCAGTCTCACAAAGTTTTCCCTGTAAATTTATCCTGTTGAGATGTGAAAAAGCAACCATTCTTTAGCTAAGAGTGACAAATTTCTTTAACTAAACCAACTAATAAAATAATTTAGGTAAGTCAATAAACTGTGATGCCCTTAATTGACCATTGATCAATCAATATGAATAGGTTAATTAAACTTGTCATATGTTTTACGTAGAAATAATCTTGACAAGGGTTTGGCAACACATGCCTTGATGCATGCACACAAACATTATGCAAATATGTGTATGAACCTCACCAAAATAGCTTTATAGGAGGAGCCTCAGATTCCTGAATAGGAGGCGATTCTCGAGGAATGGGAGCATAACCACCAAATAGACTCCAAAATTCACCCACATCAGAATCACCAACGAATTTTCCATCCTCTACAACAAATAGTAAAATTATGATTTGCATCATCTTCCCCTCAGAAAACAGGAATAAGCATTAAAAAAGTTGTGTATTCAAACCTATTGTTGCCACTTCGCATTTTCCACCATGCTTATTCTCCTTGATATACTGAACAACCTCCAAAGCTTTAGCTCTTTCTTGAATGGTAGAGTTGCACCCACTGAAGAGGAAGATTTTTAAGGCCGTGTCAAGGATGAATACATCTTCATGATTCAACGTTGTCCTCAAAAAAGGCACCTAATGAATATATAAGGGCGTTAGAGACAGGCTCTACTAATATAATAAATCAAACAATAGAAAGTCTGAAGCAAAGAAAAGAAAATGGTACTGAGAGCTATGCAGTCTGAAAGTAACATGTATAACCTCGGCAGGGATCATCATTGATATTATCTCATTTAAAGTTATTAATCATTGTTTGATCCCCTCAAAGAAATCACGGTCAACAAAAAAAACTAGAAATCATACAGTAATATGTGGAGACTCAATAAGTTCCTTGTCTATAACTAAATTTTCAGCGAGAGGAAAATAGGCAGAGGAGGTGATTCACATTATCAGACAACAGAAGCAGTTAATTATCAAACTTCAGAAACAACTCACTTCCTTCACATGAACAACATAATCTCCCTTGCAAGTATACAGGTGGACTTGATATTCACCATTCAAGCTCCCCTGCTTTGAAGTAAATACTCCTTCGATGGGTATAAGACAAGGCCTGAAGTATGATAGAAACTTCTGTGATTCTTGGCCTTGAATTTCCCTGTATTGAACGCTGCACGATCCTAAGGCTGCATCCAGCTCAAGTGCCTTTTCAGATGCCAAGCTTGAATCTACCTGTCAAAACTTAATTGACTGTGAAACAATGCTGATCATGCTGTTTAGCCACAGTTAGCAATCCAACATTCATACTTATTTGAAAACTACGTTCACTGTTTAATGTATTAAAATCAGATGTTGTGAATAGATACTTGTTACAATGTCTCCATTACCTTCCTTGATATATTTAACCAGATTTAAATCACTAAGCAAATTTTAGATAAACAAATACAAACCCCTAAACTTGATTTTGTTGTTGGATAAACAGAAATTACACCTCAAGAAAGTTTTATTGAGGAAATTTTGGTACTAAAAATTAGTCAGTAAAGTTTCACATTCCCTAAATGCGATAAAATCATAAAATACATTTCTTTACAGTTCCACTCTCTTGTCAGATTACAGAACAATTGATTACAGTAAATATGATGAGAAACATGACAATAATTGTTATAGGAAAATGGAGTACCACACCATCATGTGAATAAAAAGAACAAACAACTATTTGAGGAAAAAAGACTAAGGGTATATACAGCCTCAAAATATTTACCTGCTGAAAAATAACTGTAACACATTTTTATCACCACAAGCAATACAATTAAAAAAGAAAGAATATAAACCTTCTTTGCTTCACTTCCCAGCCAATAATGTATGTCATAATGAGGAGGGCCAATTTTCGGAAAGACGGCCTGTTTCCACAAACACATAAAAAGGTCTGCATCAAATTTATGTGGAGAATTTAGATGAAAAATATGCTGATACTGACAGGGAATTGTTAAAATATCATTATGCCGAAGGTGGTCCAAAATTAATGGGTTCAATTTCAAAAGGGTATAGCGAAACTATAGAAGACATGATGAAGACAATCTTTGAAATGTTAGATTTTTGAATGAGATGTATTCATGCGTTTAAATGGATCAATGGGAAATAAAGTGAGCAATATCTTACATTCAAGACTAAGTATGCACTTCCGGTATAGAATTTTCCATGGCTTGACTTTGACACTGAAACCAACCGCTGGTTCTCGATACACCAAATTTCTAAGCCTCTAAGAACATTAAGCTAAGTATAAAACAGAAACTTTAACAAAGAAATGTGATACATTTAGAAACAAAATTTACAGCTGAAACACAAATCTGGAATAACTAGAATAAAAGTCAAGAGACAAGCATCCAGGTCAAGAATTTTATATGCTTCCCAACTCTTTTTAGAATGTAGCATGATTACAATGCAAGAATCGATTCTCCTATCTTTTTATTTTCATTTTTTCTCCATAATCAATGAGACATTCACCAGTGGCTGAGGAAGCCCTTTGCAATTGACATGGGCTAATGCTAGTAAAAACCAACTATTTGTTTTGGCGCCTTTGTCATCAGAAATTAATACCGATTCTATTTGCTCGGGCATGAAAAAAAACTGAACACAACAAAATAACTACTACCTGTCCAACAGACTAACACAAATCATAAAACAATTGAAAAGAAAATGGTTGTAAGGATACGGGTTTGCTCCTGCCGTTTGAAATGCAGAATCCATATCTTTAGTGACAATTGGCATTGAGTCTATGGCTCTAATACTCCAGCCAACTAACCCAACACTAGATTATTCTGCAATCCAGGATTTAAACTATGTTAGTCCTCAGATCCTGAGATATATATGTTATGTTACCAATAGCATTGCTCTTTTCAGAGCATATATTAATACTTATCTAGTAAGGTTTAAGGTGGCAAAACATTAATGACTTGCTATTATAACAGTATATAATCAAGAAGCAGTGCTATAATAAATAAATCAAGGTAAGCAAAGACATGCTACCATTGTGCAATTAATCTAAAACAGCTAAGATTTAGAATAATAATCAAATACATTGTACCCATAATTTGAAGAAGTTATGCAAGGATGTCAGTCACATGAGTATTAATTACTCAACCATAATGCTGAAAAATTAATTTAAGAATTTAATTCTATCAAATAAACAAACCAATGAATGACAGCTGTTATCACTAAATCTATAGTCTTTTTTATGTAATTACAGCCAAAAATAAATCACACAAAGTTCTAATTATTTTGGCTATGAAACATTCAAAAGGAAAATGTGCATCAGACTTTAAAAGCATTCATATTTTGTCTATTTGGTTTAACCTTTGTCTTTTTTCTGCTCAAGTAATAATGATGAAAGTAAATAAATAAAACTTCCACCAAGACATCAAGAATTTAAACAGAAAAAAAAAATCAATCAGGTAATCAACTTGATAATTTTTTAACTGAATTGCACTGCAGGAAAGCTGACACTAGCAAGAAATCTAAACTAATAACTAAAAAACGCACCAAATTTCAGAAAATATTTTATGAAACTAACCCAACACATAACTCCCAAAATCAACACAACACTCAGGCTGCACCGAAATGAATCTATAGCAGTCAATACCCAGAACAGAGCTTACGCCCAGAGTCCTCGTCTCATATTTAAGCCTCTGTAACAAATACACCAAGCATCAATCAACCAACCACAAAGGCCAATCATTCCTTGGGGAAAACAAAGTCAAAAGGCAATAACAATGCAAGAAAAAGGGGGAGAAAAAAGATGATCTACGCCAAACAAGCACAAAGCATGAACAAATTCAAAGTGCAAACAAGAACCAACCATAAAGATCATTCATTTCTTGGGCAAAACAAAGTCAAAAGACAATAACAATGCTAAAAGGGATAGAAAAAAGATGATCCACTGCAAACAAACAGAAAGCAAGAACAATTCAAGACTCATTTGACCAACAGGGTAGATCATAGTCCACACACACCTCGATTCAACAGCAGATTCAGAAGCTAACAGGTGATGGTGATGGTGATGGTTGAACAGACAGGGAAAGAACAAAACTTGGATATTCCCATTTGGAAAGCCAAGGCTGCAGACAAACAAAATGAAGCATTTATATTGGAGGGTAAAATGACATTGGAATGATGAAAACAGCGTTTGGTGAAGAAAGAGACTGGAGATAAAGCAAAAACAAAACAAAAAAATGAAAAGCATGGTTATCTTTACCGTCCAGCTTGTATGTGGGGCCCACGAGGGTGGCTTTCTAGTTGTGCACTTTGCAGTGTGGTTGATGGAAAGAGAGTGATGATGATGAAATGTGATAAGGGGTGGTGTCTGTTTTACGCCTTGTGCTGTTACCATAGACAGTAAAAAACATGCCAATAGAAACCAAAGTCATAGACAGAGAAAGATTTCCAAACTCAAATGTGACTTTCAACACTCTCTTTAATGTTCTGACAGACCAATCTGACATAGATGGTATGTTTGTGTCTCTCTCTCTCTGTAGATGTGTGTATATATTATATATATGTATATCATCCAATGTCTCTGTCTCTTTGTTTGTGTAACAGCATCTTTTTTTCTTCTTCTTATGATAATAAATAAAATATAATTTTTATTGTCTTATTTATATTTTAGATTTTGTTGTAACCTTTTTATAGTGGTTCTGTTAAAACCAAATAAGTCATTTCACCAGTTTTTGACATAAACAGTGATAGTTTTAATTGATATGATTTCTCATGTGACTTCAAATTAGTAGAAGGATTAAATTGCTCTAATAGATGGTTTTCAAATATTAAAATAAAAAATATTAAACTTTAAATGATTAAAATGAAACTCAAAAAATAAAAAAGGATATCAAAATGATTTTGATTAATAAAAATAGAAGAGATACTTTTTTAGTTTGAGTCAAACTTGAAGAGGTACATGGATGTATTCGAAGTGTTGACTTTTTTATTAATGCATTTATTCTTTAAAATTTAAAAGTTTGGTAGATTTATTATTTTTCTACTTTAAACAAGGGTGATTAATTTTTCATATTTTTAAAGTGTGACTATTAAATTTGTGGATATGAAAGAATGAAGACTTTAATTAGTTTAATTGAAAATATACAAATTGATAATAACCTTCTAAAAAAAAGTAAAGATTTTGATAGAATTATTATATTTGAACGATAAATAAATGAACTTGAGCATACAACACACTGGTAATAAAAGAGAAGGAGTCAATGTTTATTAATAACAGTATTAAAATTCTTAAATAAATTTTATTTTTTAAGTATTTTAATTGTCATTAAATAATAAAAATAATAGTTATGTTAATCGAAAAATAATTTTTATAAACGTTAAAAAAAAGTATTACAAACTTTAATAAAAAGTTTGACTGATATTCACTAAAATAATTCACTAACCTTAAAAAAAATCTAACAAAAATCGATTGAGAAATAACTTACAACAGTAAATAAATTATTCCAACAACATAAAATAAAATTATCAATATGAATTAAAATATATTTACTTACATTTATAAAAAAAATATTGTCATATTAACGTTAATACAAAATTCTTATTATAACTATTTAAAAAATAATTTTGACAATATTGATCAAAGAAAATAACTTTAACCACGTCCTGATTTCACATGGTATTGCATATTTTTATATCGTATTTAAAATATTTGCTTCTTAATGTAAAGAAATGAGTTGAAATTATCATATATCAACATTAATGTTGTAAAATCAAAAGTTATAAATAAATAAATAAACAAATTTCATTTGGGAAACCTAAATTCTAAAAAATTGTAATTACAATACTACCAAAAGTTAGGTGTTTTTGGAAGAGTGCATTTTCCCAACATGACCAAGTAAAGTTTAAATCTTTTATATATTTACCAGAAAAATATTTGTGGAGAATTACAAAAGTAAATTATTCATCACAATTACTCATTAATTGCAGTTTTTTAAACAGTAGAATTTTAAAAAAATTATTAAACTATATGAAAGGGTAAAAAAAAGTAAAGAAATTTGGATAAAAAATAATTACAAAAATTTATCTTCTTATTAATTGTTATAGATTATTACCTAGTTAGTATTTTTTTTTTTTATGTGGGAGGTCTGACACATGAATGTGGATACATCTTTTCACAAAATAAAAGCAAGTAATAATAGTGACCGAAAAATAAGATGAAAGTAATAATTACATGGAATTGTGAGAGCAATTGTCTAGAACCAAATCAATTAAGATATAGGATTCTAAATCAATTAAAAAAAGTTAACACTTGAAAGATACCAAAAGTTTGAAGCTCTAACCCCACCATATATAGGGCTTAGCATTTCACTTCACCTAGTCATGGCCTCCCATTTCTTTCCACATTTTTTTTTTTTGTGTGTGTGCATGGTCTTTGCCCCACCCTTTCAACATTTTTATTCATTTTATAAGATGTTTTTTTATAATAATAAATAAATAAAATAACATAAATATTTTACAGATATTCCAACTCTTATATAACACTACAAATCATTAAATAGAAACTAATATTAAGAGACTAAAATAATTAGTTGCAACAGTAACTAAGTCGAAGACCATTTTATAACTAATTTAGAAACTATTTAACAATAATAAAAAATAATTTATAAACCAAAAATTTATATAGTTCCTAAAATAGTCTCTAATTTAATCATTATAATAATTAATTATTTTTTTTCTAGAATTAATTTTTATTTCATGATTTTATTGTAGTGCAATATTTTCTCTTAACACATTATTAATATGTGTCAAAGAAAAAAAAAAGGAAAAAAGAAAAAAATTCTCAAGGATCTTAGCATCATTATATGCAACTTACACATAATGGAGTAGCTTCTTCTTTCTCAAACTTCACTTTTAGATGAGTAAAATTTGTTCTCTTTTAACCTACCATGTTTGAGAGCAAGAAAGAACATGGAGAGAGATATTAAAGCAAGTATTTCCTTGGTTGGTAAAAAGTATTCCTTGATTTTAAATGGGGCAGTTTGAGAGTTTGGCTTCTGTTTTAATTTAAGCAATAACACAAAAACGGTTGGTAGGAAAAATGAATGTATAGACTAGTAAGGATGTTACATAATTATCACATGATAATAATGATTTCCTACCCAATTGAATAAATCTTTAGCACAAAAAAAGTTGTACTTTTTGACACCTATCCTAACCCTAAACACATATCTACAATTTTTCAAAAGCGTTTAAAATATGTTGAAATCAACCAATTACTTAAGTGTTTAGTACAAGATACTTAGATTATTTGTTATTTTATAGAAATCAAGTATTACATTTGAAAATAATATGTATAAAGTATTACCTTTGAAAATAATATGTAATTTGTTAATCTTTGTCAAGTTATATGCAATTCTTCTGAGTCCTAAATTTAAAATGGTGTTGATAGTTTGTTAATTCTATTAGTGTAGAGTCTAAAAACGTACATGAGTGGCTTTGATATATTTTTATGAAAATAAGATTAAATGGGTTTGTATGATAAAATTTACTTATATTATAATTTGAGCATGAAATTTTAACACTCATCCAATACATAAATATAGGGTATCAAACTCATATTTTTGTCTTTAATACTAATTATTAGGTTGAATTCTTACTATTAGATCAAAAGTTATGATTAATTAGCATTGTATAATTTGTTATTATTAAAAGTACTCAACTGTGACTTGTTTCACACGAGTTCTATCATGAAACAATTGATGTCACTTACAATATATTTACATCTTCTGAAAGAGTTGTATGAAGCATAAAACCAAAACACTTATTAAAATACATAAATAATAATAATTATATTGAAAAAATAAAATAACACTTATTTTAATATTTAGTTTCTTCCTATAGGATAATTATGAAACCAAAACAATAAAAAAAAAATATTCTATCATTCTTAGATTTAATATCAGGAAATATCAATTAAACTACTATCATTTAAGAAATATTACTTTTATATATATAGATATATATATTAAATATTTTAAACCTCTTTTTACATAAAAAAATATTTTATGTAAATAAATAAAGTTAAAATTAGTTTTAACTCATAAAATTTCGTATCAATAATAATTCTTTCCTAGTTTATTATTTAAAATTAGTTTTAACTCATAAAATTTCGTATCAATAATAATTCTTTCCTAATTTCTTTGTCATGTAAAAAAAATTAACATCGTTTATAGATAAAAAAAATCAATAATTTCATATTACAAGTAATTACGTGATTAAAATTTTTACAAAACAAAAATTAATTTAAGACTATAATTAAAAAAAATATACTTAACCCTTAAATAAATTCTATCTTCCAAAATCAAATTTCATAATATACATCTCAGCAAATATATATTTTTTAATATGTTTTTCAACCCCTTTTCACTTCCATTTAATTGTTATAATCATCTAATTCTAATTTCAACTTCCTTACCACACTTTTTAACAACTAACATAATACAAACTTTAGAAAAGCATTTATTAAAATACTATACCAGGAAATGTTGTTTCAAAGTGTTATAAGAATTCATTAAAGTGTACCAATTTTTTAACTATAGTAAATCTGATTCAAACTAATTTTTACAGATCAAATCACACGTATATTCCAATAAGTTACTTCCTCTTCAATTTCTATTCTTCAACAAATATCATTCCCTTTTTGCCAGTGCTAAAAGGACAACACATGGAGACTAAAAATGGAGAAGAAAACAAGGAAGGCTAGAAATTTGTCCAAAAAGTGAAAAAAAAAATAGCTTACATTCTTAAATTAAATTGAAATTAATTTATGCATAATCTAATTTATAGAAGTTATTGTATAATTTCATCAATTTTTTAAACTTGTACATTAATTAATTTTAAATAGTTCGTTTTATTTCATTATTCTTTTCATATATTTTTATTCTTTAAATATGTATAGACAAGTTGGTCCACACAATAAATACTTTGCTACAAATACATGTTTAATGTAATTCATCCATCTCTCCGTGATCATGTGTTTATTTTTCAATTTATATAAATATTTTAAATATAAAGAATCAAATATCAAATAAAGCACGCCGAATAATTTACGGCTAACAAAATTATAGCATTATGTGTTTGGATTGAAGAAGAGAGAGGTGAAAGTGGATTTGTAACTATTAGAAAGGATGTGTCAGAACGTGTGAGATTGCTTAAATTGAGGGATGATATAGTAGATCTATGGTGATTTATTGAAATTTGTGAGTTATGCAATAGTTGGGAGAAAATTTAAAAATTATTTTAAATGTATAACATGTAATTTTATAAATTTATCCTTATTATTAAAAAATATTTTAATAATTAATTATGATTTTTTTTTTAGGTTTGAGTTAATTAAATTTTTCTAATATATAATACCCAAAGATTACTTATATTTTTTAATAAAAAATTAAAAATATAATAGAAAATAATTTTGTATTAAATTGAAATAAATATATTAAAATTTATGAAAATAATATTTATTATTATATACATTTGTTATTTTATATAACTATATATGTTTTGTTGATATTATAATTTTTTTTTTTTCATTACTTATAATTATATGTTGTTACTAACATAATAATTAAATATTTTTAAAAAAATTATGTAATATTTATTTTTGTATATTGTAATAAAAACATGCACAAATATATTTAAGTAAAATGCAATGTGAAGAATGAAAAAAAAAAATGCTCTCATCCTCTTTTCCACCCGCTCCCCCACCCTCAAAACCACTAAAAACAAACATAAAAAACATTCATTCATCCCTCCCTCCTCACTGCACATACCTATAAATAAACACAATGTAAGAGTATTGTTTAACTTATCTGAGTCAACTATATTATTTTTATATTATTTAAATCATGCACTAGTGTATAAAATATATTTCAATCGATTATTGAGGAGTTTTTATATTTATTTGATCATCAATATATATACGTGTAATGTAGATAGGGAACATATATTTTTATCAGTTGCACAATTAATGTAAAATATATAAATATTACACTGGTGTTAAATATTGTCCAATATAGAAATTGAATTGAAAGTGCAAAAAAATGCAAATTTATTACATCGGTTATTGAAGTAAATGATGTAATGATCATGTTGTGTGTAGAGAAACCAACCCAAAATATAAAAAAAAGATGTGGACTTATTACATCGGTTGTCCTCATAAATCGATGTAATATCTCATATGTGCTTTTTTTACCAATAAAGAAACATGTTACAACGGTTGTAACCATAACTAATGTAATATGTGCCATTTTACATAATTTATTTATTTTAATCGATGTAAAAAGGATGTCATTACATGGGTTAAAGTATCAACCAATGTAATATGTGATATTTTTTAATATTTTGACTATTTTTTCTCAATTTGCAATTGTAAATAATAAACAGGAAAATATTTTTTTTATCTACCCAAACTTTATGAATAAAAAAACTTGTCCAAATCAAAACATACGAAAATAAAGTCTAACATGACTTAATAAAAATTAAATTAACTAAGTAATGTCTAAGTATCACATGTAATTCTAAATTATAAGAAGTTATAATTTCTAATTCGTAAAAATATATTGCCCATTCATTACGAAATTCTACAATTGTGTTTGTGCCTAATAATGTCATGTGTGAAACCTCCAATTAGCTTTTTCAAAACATTCAAAGTGTTTCAATAACTACTTCCAGGAATCAACAATACTGGCACAAACTATGGTTCACATCTAATGCATAACATATGAGATTCAACGAAGTTAATTTATTGAAAAACTAAAAAAACAAGAATTTAATAGTTTCAATGAAAAACTAAATTTCTTAGGTTAAATCCAACTTAGATTATGTGATGATGAAGTAAATCTATCGTTTAAGACATTGCATACATTAATGACACTAAAAAAATATCATTAATAATTTACAATACATTATATAAACTATAATAACATATTATTTTTGGATAAAAATATATCCTTGCACTATAATTTTAAAATGTAACATGTAAATGTAGTGATATTTACTTATACATTAACAAAAGACATCATGTAAATCTTCTCTTGAGATTTTGGAATCCATTGTTGAGTGTAAGTCTGACATTCTGTTTTTTTTTTTATTCTTAGGCTTTTTGTATAGATTGAGGCTCAAGGAAACCATAGATTTCAATATTTCCCATGTTAACGGTTAATTTAGTTATATACCTATAGTGTTAATATAGTATTAATGACAACGGTTGATATCATGAAACATAAGTTGAATGAATAATATATAGATTTCAAATCTAATCACAACATCTAGAGTTTAATGAATACAATGTTTAACACTTGATTACCCTAAACGATTTCAAAGATATCATACATGTTCATGTACAATGGTATATGTTCATTGTTGACACTAAAGATTGTTGCATCCCAAGGATTAACACGAGATGTTTGGAACAAGTCATGTGAACCCCTTCGATTAACATTTTTGTGTGGTTGTGGCTTGGACTCATGGCTAAAATAAGACAATTTACATTAGTGAACATACATATTTGAAGCATGCAAAATAAGAACATACAATGTAAGTTAAATATTCAATAACATCAAAGTGGTGTGACATTCCATCACCTATATTTAGGCTAAAGAGTATATATAAATTTTAACATTGTAAATCTTAGGGTGATGACGGAAAGAAATAAAAAAAGTGGTAGGGAGGACACCTACATAGTCACGAGAACAAGCTTGTGAGAAAGGTCATGGTCGAGCTTCACCTAAAGCTTCTCTCCACTTGGTTTAATGTCTTGAAGCTACAATGACAAGGGTTTCATTTGTGCAAAAACAACAATATATTTGAGAAGAACCTTAAAGTCGTCGGAGAAATAACAACAAGGACAATGACAACCTCAAACCAACAATAACCACCATGAACTAGTTGTGACGATACCTACTGAGAAATCGTAAGTGAGAAAAGAAAAATAAAGTGGTGAATAAAAAGAAAGAAGGTGCGGTGATTCTAAAGTTAAGAAATTACATCAGTTAGTCCTAACAATCATTGTAGTACATGTGTCAAAATAAATTTTTAAAAATCGTGACAATAATTCCATAAATTAGTTTTCATAACTAGTGTTATTTCTTGTTTACTTCACTCGTTAATACATAACCATTGTAAAAGGTCTTTTAAATATTACAATTTTGCTACGAGATAAGATTTTGCACAAGATATATTATGTCGTTTTTCATTATTTTCTCATCAGTAGTGAATGACACAGTAAGTCTAACAAATATCATTAAAATAAAATTTTGATATGATATTAGAATATAAATTTAAATTTAATTTCATCCTTACATAACATTTTTGTAAGAAGAAAAATATATCTATTTACATATTATAATAGACATTCTGAAAATATATTTACTGAATGACACGAAAACTGAAAAAGTTAACCATGACACAATAATGGATGAAGGAAGCAATAAAGGGACTGAAGAATGGCTCACAAGTAACCCTTTTAATTATGTTGTGCATGCAGTAAAAGAAACAATATAAAGACATCTTCATTTCATAATGTTATTTATGGGTTTCATAGTTAAATCAATAGTATCCCTTTCATTATATTACCGTGAATCGGTTCATTTCAATTTAATGTTAGTTTAAAATTTAGATTTATAAATATGTTAAATATTAAAAATTTGTTATTTATTATAATTTCATAATTTTGTTTCTACTTATATTTTATATATGAAAAATAGAGCGGTTTTATTAATATCTAGAATGAAAGAGATGAAATTATGAGTGAGACTTTTATTAAATAGTATATAGTTGAATAATTTTATATTGAATCATATTTTTTAAAAATTTACCATTACACTACAAGTTTTTGGTTCACACACACATACATAATTTTATAGTAATTCAAACTTCTTTGACACTTTAAAAAAAATGTAAACATAATTTTATATTAATCTAAAATGGTTTGATACATTGAAATCATATATATTTTTAAAAATATATTAAAATGAATCATTTGATCATATTTTATTATTATTTAATTTTAACAAAAAATAATATACATAATCATATAATATAAATTATAATTTAATAATTTGATCAATAAAATTTAGATTTTATATAAAATTAGTATTGACATAGTATTAAATAAGTGTTTGATGATTGTTGATTGCCATTTTGGAGACAAAGTGCATTATCAAACATCAAGCACCTAAGTTTGAGTGCCTCATGCCCTTTAGGGCAAGCATGAAGAGTTAATTTGGACAAAATAAATTTAAGTGACTCTTTTTTTACATATATTTAAATCAACTTATGTGTTCCTTATTAAAAGTTCCTCTCATAATTTTTTTATTGCGAATTTTGTCATCAATGTTTTACAATTTTCATTTCATAAAATTAATTTAAATTAATAGCTTAATTTTAAAAAATTAAATAAAATTTTAGCTTAAATATAAAATTTTATATTAATATTAAAGTATTGTGTTTATAAAATAAATTAACAAAAATAACTAATATATATATATATATATATATATATATTAAAAACACTAAAAACGTAAAAGAATTACATAGAAAAAACTTTATACTCTAAACACGTAATTTAAAAAATAAAATAAAACTGATTCGACGACAAATTAAACCAAGCCTAACTGCTTAAATATTGTTGAAATGATCAAATACATTGTGTTTTGTTTAATATTACAGTTCAATATTGCTGTAATTTTGAAATTTGAAATGAATAAAATTATTTTATATTAATATTTTAAAATAATTTTTTATTTATTTTAAGACCAATTTTAATAATTTTTTATTATAAATATACTTAAAGGTTTGGACCAGGACAACATTTTGGGTAGAAGTACAGATATGGAAAAAAAATATTTAATCCTTATATATTCAATAAAACAGGGACAGTTCGGTAAATTTACCTCTTTATTTATATTTATATTTAGTTTTTGCTGAGATTTTTTTTAAAAGTATTCACCGAAAATGAAAATAAAAGATTAGATGGACTGAAATTTTATTATAAAATAAAATAAACTTAAACATTCTAGTTTCTTGATTATTAAATGAGACTTTTATTATGAAAAAATTAAGTATAAAGGTTGTTTTAGTTTATAAAGTAAAGCCATTTATGTGTTAAAAAAGCTAGTTTATAAATTAGTTGAAAATTGATAAATTTGGTAAAAGCTTATATAAGAAGTTATACACTGAATTAAAAAAAAGTACAAAAAAGAAGAAGTTGGACATTGAATGCTCAAAACAATGAATAAAAGAAATAATGGTTTAGAGCATGAAATTAGTTTATTAAATTGAAAAATGCATAATATTAAAATAATGTAACAGAACATATATATTATCACCTTAAAGATTAAGACAACAGTTATTAAACTTTATATTATAAAAAAAGTAACTTATAAACAAACAGTTTAAATTAAGAACAAAAAACTGAATATAAAAAAAATAACTTTCCTAAACACACGCAGTAACTCCAAAAATTATATAATTCAATGGACATAGAGAAAAGGACAAGATAGAAAAGGAACTCATAGAAAAATAAAATGTTAGAGGAAAAAATATTCTTAAAGTTTTCCAGTTAATTATTTGATGCTTTTTTATATATTAATATTTGATATGAAGAAAAGTTTACAAATATACTGATAATAAAATATTTGTCTCTTGTATAATTCAAATATCTATTTAAATAACCTTTTTTCCATATTACTCTATATTGCATACATATATGTTTGTTTATTGTAAGCAATAAAATACCAAATTTAAAGTCAATTTTTCTCTAAGAAAGAGAATATGATAAGTGAACAAATTAAAGAATAAAAAAGATGCTTGATGATAAAATATGAATTTATATTTATAAATGTTTCTATATTTTACTGTTTTATTTTAGGGTTTTCTTTATTTCTCAATTATTTATAATTGTGATATTTTTTATTTCCTTAATTGTTAGGAGGAAAAGATGAAAATAAATTATTTAGTAAGTAGGAAAGAAAGAAATATATTTTGGTATATTATTTTTAATCCATTTTTATTTTACCTTGATAAGATGCCATTAATTTGAATTTTGTAGTTACAAGAAACAATTAAAAGGAAAACGCGCGAAAACGTTGACAGAAGATGCTCGCAATTTGGCGCGCTTGTATAAACCTTTTCCCGCGAAAGAAAGCTTATAGATCTCTTCTCTTCTCCATTTCTTCATTGCAGAATCGCATTTTCTTCTTCAACCTTCAAATTCATCTTCATTCTCTTCCCACTCTCGCAACAAAAATGCCAGTTATCGCCGCAAAACGCACGTTGCGATCTCACCCTTCATCGCCTCCCCGCAAATCTCCCCGCCGATGCAAAGCGGCAACCGCCAATTCCTCCCCCAGTGTAATTCCGAAAACCCTAATTCTCCGACAGACGCTCTCTCATCTCTTTCAATTCTGTAATCAACTGATTTCTTGTCGGTCGTTTGCAGGTAAACAAGTTCGGTACCGATGAAAACCAAGCGGATCCGGAAGCTGTGAAACCCAAGTGGAATCCCAAAGGTTTGCAGGTAAACAAGTTCGGTACCGATGAAAACCAAGCGGATCCAGAAGCTGTGAAACCCAAGTGGAATCCCAAAGGTAAGATTTGAGATTCTTTTTCTTTCTCACTGTCTTTTTTTTTTGTAGTGGTGAATTCTGATTTTTTTTGTTGACTTAATAATAGATGGCGAGCAAATGAAGGCGGTGAAGCTGGCATTGCACTTGTCTACTGCGCCGTGTTCGGTTGTGTGCCGTGAGGAGGAGCAGAATGTTGTTTTGGAGTTCTGCAAAGGGTGCGTTGAGCATAAAAAGGCTGGGAGTCTGTACATATGTGGGTGTCCCGGAACCGGGAAATCGTTGTCTATGGAGAAAGTGAAGGAGCAATTACTCAATTGGGCTAAGGAGGTACGGCCTAATTGTTGGTTTCATGCTCTTGGTGCTGTTATTGATTGATGATTGTTCACATGTTGCATAGATATTGAAAGTTAATTAGCCCTTGGCTGTTGTTATGCCTAATATGATATATAAATATCTAGTATACTTGTTTGATGTGTTCTTTGACTAATCATGAAGAAGAATACCATGTGTCGTTCTTGCCCGTTAAATATATTTGACTGAAGAAACATACCACTAAAAATAGTTCTTTAACTTTGATTGTTCTATCTAGAGCCATAGTGTGTTTTGTGTTCCTTTGCTAATAAGATATTGCCTATCTGATTTTCAGGCAGGTCTCCCGCTGCCAGATGTTTTATCTGTAAGCTGTACAACTCTTGCCAACACATCGGATATTTTCACAAAGGTATGAATGTTGATGCGCAGTTAATTGAGCTGAAGTTAACATTTTCAGTTGACTGACCTAGCAGCTGTTCTAGCAGATGCTCGGGTTGAACCAAAAACAGGGTAAAAAGGTTTCAGCCTCGCCCCTACAGCAACTTCAGAACATGTATTCTCAGAAATCATCTATCAAGAACATGACGTAAGAAATATATCCCTGCCCTGAACTACGAAACACTACTTTTTCAAATTAAATAAGATATAAACTGACATGTATACTTTTTTTTTTATATTTGGTTGTTATAAAAAAAGTAATGTACTTTCATTGTAACAGGTTGATAGTAGCTGACGAATTAGATTATTTGATAACCAAAGACAGAGCCGTGCTTCATGAACTTTTCATGCTCACCACCTTTCCTTTTTCTAGATGTATATTAATAGGTAAATTTCTCAAAAGTGCAAAACTGTTGTTTCGAGCTTGTGATTAGCTGTCTGGTAATTCAAGACTAATCCTGCTTGTCTTATACAGGTGTAGCGAATGCAATTGACTTAGCTGATCGATTTCTTCCAAGGCTTACATCATTAAATTGTGAGTAAATTTTATATAAAGATTCCTCATTTTATATGCATCTCATTGATAGCAATGGAGCTATCCTACTTATGTACACAATTGGAAACTGTTTTTATTGTTTTTTTTAATCTCTTTTTTCTGTTTGTTTTGTTCTAGGCAAGCCTGTTGTTGTAAATTTCCAGGCTTACTCGAAAGATCAGCTCCTCAAGATTCTTGAAGAAAGGTTAAAAGTAAGATTATTGTTATTAAACTTAGGTCATAGTGTTGTTCTTCTTCATCTTTAATCATGACTACTGGAAGACAATAGGCATTTGGATGTCCTGTTAAAATAATTTCTGACTTGTTGGAAGAAAAAATGTGGAGCAAATGCTGCATTTCTCCTTGTTGAATACTTTTGTTAATAACTTTTTGTTTCACCACCAGGAACTTCCTTACACCGTCTTTCAACAGCCAGCCCTGGAACTATGTGCTAGGGTGAGTCCAATATACTTGAAAATATAATGCTAGACCATGCTACCTTTTTTATTCTTTACATGCCATTTTACTATTATGAATTTGACATTGAAATATCAGCTAACGGCAAAAGAATAAAAGTGCTGTCGTAATTCATCTTGAAATAATATTTATGTGGAGCCTAATTAGCACTGGTCTTTGCAGAAAGTTGCCGCAGCTACTGGAGACATGCGGAATGCGCTTTCTATATGCTGGTCAGTTATTTTATTATTATTATTATTATTTGCCCCTTTATTCCCATGAGACGATGAATAAGTGCAATACAAGATTTTTCATAAAATATTCATTTTATTTAGAGAAAAAGTAGGAATGGAACTTAACTACAAGTCCCGAATCCTACCTAGTTTTTGTTTGAGTTTAAAATTTAACAGTATTTGAACATGGAATATTCGCAAGGGATTAAACTGCAGTTAGTTTAAATAATAACTGATCAATACAGTAAAATGTATTTGATAAGAGGAAATAAACTAGGATAAGGGGACTTAGTCGGGGTTGTGTGATTAAATTGAGGTTTCAGTTAAAGTTCCCTGCTCTCTAGTATTTGAAGGGTTATACTTCCATTAGATTCTTCATCAATAGCTGCATTCTTGTATCTTTCTGGTACATAGCCAGGAATTGAGAGTTCCAGTTACTATGTCCCAATTTGCTTAGTCAATTTAGCTAGAGCAAAATCCAGCAACAGAACAACTTTAATAGTGTTTTTCCCTTTCCAGGAGTGCAATTGAGATGCTTGAAGCAGAAATTAGAGAATCTGCCTGCAACTTGAGTAATTCATTGGAAGAGATATCATTCTCCAAACAAAATCTCCCCACAGCTCCTGATTTTTTGAAAAAACGTGAATTTGATACTGTAAGTGTTCAATAATTCGTTCCTCATTTGATTCATTAATAGGTTTGAGTATATTTCGTCAAGTTGTATTCTAATTTTTTAGATTCAGTGGTTGCTCTCAGGTGTTGTCATGAAATCGATACTTTAATTTTAGTCTGATTTGACTTATCAG
The DNA here is from genome assembly GCF_051622355.1 of Phaseolus vulgaris. Taxonomy (NCBI): domain Eukaryota; kingdom Viridiplantae; phylum Streptophyta; class Magnoliopsida; order Fabales; family Fabaceae; genus Phaseolus; species Phaseolus vulgaris. The sequence continues at coordinate 24,029,254 of NC_143503.1, forward strand.
TTATCTTAGGTATAGGCAACTTAGTTCCGTAATAGCATCTGTGCACAATTTGTTATAGTTGCAATGAATCATTTCATTTCATCAGATCAGAGTCTATTATTAAAGCATTGTTAAAGGCATCAGAGCACCACTACACAACATTTTTTTGTATCAGCCACTACATAGCAAATTTAGATTTATTAAATGAGTAAAGTTCTTCTATTATTTATTCATCCTACTTTTAACTAAAGGCCTAAGATTTTCAAATTAAATTGCAGGTAAGGACTGATCATATGGCTCGTGCCTTGTCCAAGACTTATAGATCACCGGTGGTGGATACAATACAATCTCTGCCACATCATCAGCAGGTAACTTGAAAAATGAATGTGCTATGAACTGTAGTGCTAATGCTTCCCTTATTACTGGAACTAACATCTTTTCATATGCCTTAGATGCTATTGTATGTATGATGAATAGGCTAATTTCAGTCTTGATTATTATAACAAAACTATTGCCAAGTATTCAAAAGTTTGAATAGCAAAATATGAATGTGAAGTGTCTCATTAGGGCTCTTAAATACATCAGCAAAAGACAATAAATTCTGCCAGTATAATATCGATTTTATACCTTTTTTCCAATGAAAAGTTGGAAGTTGGGACCTTTGATCAACCAAGTGAATTGTGACAAGTTCAAAGTCAATGAAGGGAAGTTAACTTTGTATGATATTAAGGATAGGTAGTTTGAAAAGCCATGTTTAATCGAATACTCAAACTAACCTAGCTGCATAAACACCTTTCATACTAGGTATTGGCTCTAACTTTTTCCTGCATCTGTATTATTTGCAGATTATACTCTGTTCTTCTATGAATCACTTTCGTGGAGCCAAGAAAGATACAATCCTCGGAGAGGTATGCTTCACACACTTACAAGGGTTTGGTCCATTCTGAGTTATATATTGGTTTCTAAATTGAAAAATATTGATGGGATGATGCAGTTGTATAAATCGTATGCGGGGATATGCAGATCATCTTTAATTCCTCCAGCAGGAATCTTAGAATTTTCAAACATGTGCAGAGTGTTAAGTGACCAGGTATTTAAAACAATTTGTTTCCATTCTGTATTTGTAGATTTAGCATCCTGCAACTGATGAATTTTCATAGTCAAGTGTTGCAGTGAGGGAAAGTGATACTGAGTAAAATGATGAAACATATATTGTAACTGCAGGGTCTTATTAAAGTAGGACAATCTCGAGAGGATAAATTAAGAAGAGTGTCGCCCAAAGTAAATGAGGGTGATATTACTTTTGCATTGCAGGTAGTCTTTCAGTTTCTTAAGATCTTATATAATTTCATTTTCATTGTTCCTTAATTTAATTGACATTTCGAGATTCTTAGTTGATCTTAAACTGTTTCTCTGCCACTCAAATTCCTTTTACGCAGGGAATACGGTTTTTTCAAAACTGTCTTAAATGATTCTTCTGATAGACGGGTAATTTTCATTCAACTTGACGTGAGATCAAAGATTCTTCCTTGGATTAAGGTTGGAATTTGTTTAACGTGCTTTTTCTTCCTTAGATTAATTTTACATGCGTCTATTGTCTTCTTCCCTCTACACATTGTTTTAATAACTTGTTTTCTACGCAGATAAGTTCGTTTGGTTCAAACCGGTGTCTGCATTATATTAAGTGGTATACTCGATTCAAGCATGGAGTTGAAATCACTTGGGCAGATTTTTCCCCAAAAAAGCAAAAGCTATTAGGGTATATTATTTATGCATTTTTTTTATTTTGTAAAGAACCGGATTGGGCGGGATGATTTATGTGGCTTACCTCAGGCAGTTGTGGGATAAGGTTGTATTTTCTCAAGAGAAAAAATAGCAATAGATTCATTAATTTCATACTAATAATTTTTTTGTTGAAATGACATTGTAAGAAATTCCCCAAATAGTTGCAATAAATCCAAAGTTAGTTTGAGAATATAGTGAATTAGAAGTGAGTTAAGAGTAACTAAATATCGTGGGATGAGTACATTAAGTTTCAAACTAAGTGATTCTTGCCTGAAGAGCAGTTAAAATAATCCAAATTTCTGAAGAACATTTTCAACCATATATGTTTAGAATTATAATTAAAATTTCATATAATTATAGTCACCAACAAAAGTGGGCAATAATTTGGATGGATTTGAATTGGATCCAATCTGACCACCCTAATTTGAAATAAGGCAACAGCAGAAGAAGGACTATGACATGCAGGTATTAAAATGATGATGAAAACATAAGTTTGTTGAAATATGGTTGTTGTCTAAGCTGTACAACCATTCCAAATTTGGTTAATCCCTACGCCAAATTTGAGTCTCGTTTTTCTTGAACTGTGGTGATGATGCCAAAAACGAATTTCATCATAACTAAGGGTGGACAAAAAATTCAATCCATAATTATCCATATTCATGGATTTATTTTAAATCCAAATCCATATTTTTGAATTTTAAATCCAATCCATTTAATTGGATATGGATTAGATATTGGATACACTTTTGGATTATCCAAATTGTATTTTGGGATAGATTGTGACTTGGCCCGATCCAAGGTAAGCCAAGACAATCCAGCTGATATTGAGTTGAGCGGGCTTGGGTTGATATCTAATCGAACAGTCCTGGGCCCATATTGAGTTGAGCGGGCTCGGGCTAATTTCGAGTTGAGTGCACCTGGGTCGTTGTCGAGCTGAGCATTCTCGAGTCGATGTTGAGCTGAGCATTCCCGAGTCGATGTCGAACCAAGCTAGCCCAGGTCGATGTCAAGTCGAGCTGGCCCGGGTCCATATTGAGTTGAGCAACCCGGGCTGATGTCGAGTCGCCGGGCCTGTGCCGATGTCGAGCCGAACAACCCAGACCAATGTCGAGCTGAGTAAGCCCAAGCCGATGTCAAGCCGAAGTCGAGCGGAACGGGCCCAGGCTAATGTCGAGTCTCCCGGGCCCAGGTCGATGTCGAGTGGAGCGGGTCTGGGCCAATGCCGAGTCTCCTAGGCCCGGATCGATGTCGAGCTGAACGGGCCCAGGCCAATGTCGAGTTGAGCAAGCCCGGGCTGATGTCAAACTAAACAGGCTCGGGTCAATGTCGAGTCTCCCAAGCCCGGGCCGATGTCAAGTTGATTGGGCCTGGACCAATGTCGAGTCGATCGGGCTTGAGCCAATGTCAAGTCTCTCGGGCTTGGGCCGATGGCAAGTCGAACGGGCTCGGGTCGATGTCGAGTGGAACGGGCCCGAGTTAATGTCAAGTTGATTAGGCCCTGACCAATGTCGAGTCTCCCAGGCTCGGGCCAATGTCGAGTCTCTTGAGCCCATCCGATGTTGAGCCGAACGGGCCCAGCCTGATGTTGAGTCTCCCGGGCCCGAGCCAATGTTGAGCTGAGCAAGCCCGGGCTAATGTCGAGTCGAGCGGGCTAGAGTCGATGTCAAGTCATCTGGGCTCGGACCAATCTCGAGTTGATTGGGCTTGGGCCAATGTCGAGTCGATCGGGCCTGAGCCAATGTCGAGTCTCCTGGGCTTGGGCAGATGGCAAGCCAAACGGGCCCGGGTCAATGTCGAGTGGAACGACTCCGAGTTGATGTCAAGTCGATTGGGCCCTGACCAATGTCGAGCCGAACGGGCCTGAACCAATGTCAAGTCTCCCGAGGCTGGGTCGATGTCGAGTCTCCTAAGCCTGGGCCAATATCAAGTCTCTCGGGCCCGGGCCGATGTCGAGAGGAGCAGGCCTGACTCTATGTCGAGTCGATTGGGCCCTGACAAATGTCGACTCGAGAGGGTCCGGGTTGATGTCAAGCCGAGCGGTCTCGAGTCGATGTCGAGTCGTTCGGGCTTGGATCGATGTCGATTCGTCCGGGTTCGGGCCGAGTTTAGTCGTCCGGGCTCGAGTCGATGTCGAGTGGAGCGGGCCTGGATCGATGTCGAACCGAACGGGCCCGGGCTGATGTCGAGAGGAGCAGGCTTGGGTCTATGTCGAGTCGATTGGGCCCTGGCAAATGTTGAGCCGAGAGGGTCTGAGCTGATGTCAAGCCGAGCGGTCTTGAGTCGATGTCTAGTCGTCCGGGCCTGGACCGATGTCAAGTCGTTTGGGTTCGGGCCGATGTTGAGTCGTTCAGACTCGAGTCGATGTCGAGTGGAGCAGGCCCGGGTCGATGTCGAGTCATTTGGGCCCTGGCTAATATCGAGGTGAGTGGGCCTGAGTCGATGTCGAATCATCCAGGCTCGGGCCATTGTCGAGTCGTCTGGGCCCGAACCCATGTTGAATCGTCCAGGTCGTGGCTCATGTCGAATCGATTGGGTTGGGTCGGTGTCGAGTCGAGCTAGGCCGAGCCAATGTTGAGCTGAACGGGCCCGGGCTGATGTCAAGTGGAACGGGCCTAGGTATATGTTGAGTTGATTGGGCCTTGTCCAATGTCGAGTCGTTCGGGCCCGGATCGATGTCGAGTTGTCCGGGCTCGAACTGATGTCGAGTCGTCTGGGTTCGGGCCAATGTGGAGTTGGCCTGGGTCGATGTCGAGTCGATTGGGCCCTGGCTAATGTCGAGTCAATCGGGCCCAGGCCGATGTTGAGTCGAATGGGCTCGGGCTGATGTCGAATCATCCAGGCTCAGGCCATTGTTGAGTCGTCTGGGCTCGGGCCGATGTTGAGTAGTTCGGGCTTGAGCCGATGTTGAGTCGTTCGAGCTTGGGCTGATGTTGAGCCGTCCGGGTCCGGGTCAATGTCAAACTGAGTTGGTCCGCGTTCAGGTTGAGTCGGCTTAGACCCGGTTTGAACCAAATTAGTCTGTGTCCAGATCAAAATGGATTTAATGTAATTGATAAAATGGATTTAATCTAATTAATAAAATGGATTGAATCTAGATTTAATCCACTGAATTTAAAAAATTCCATTTAAATTTTATCTAGTTAGAATTGATATAAATTTTAAATTTTTGGATTTAGATTAATTTTAAAAAATTCAATCCATGAAAATTAAGAGGCCAGGATTTGCCCACATCCACATGAAGGTTATTGCAACAATCTTCACTAGTTGTCTCATTGCCATAAAATATATCAAAATATGTTTGATCAGCACAGTACTGTGGATGCAATTTGCAGCACAATCTGTCAAATAATCTTTGTATGATGGGCTTGGAATTGGAGCCTCAAGATGTTGATATTAAACTCCTGTTTTTATGGCCATGGAGATAATCAGCATTAGCCACAAGTTCTTAATGCTACCCATCACCCTTTCAACACTAAATTTCTGTCATGTGGTTACTTTAATGCTTTCTGGCTACTAATCACTGAATAATAAACTATATTTATAGTTCAAAGTTTAGGCTTAATTAATGTTTACATGAATCAGTTTTGTAATTCATGAACCAAACACAATATTTTAACTGTTCTTATAACTTAATGCTAACCTTTCCAGTTTTGTTTCATCTGTTCCAACGTTTTTATCTTCATTTTTTACCTTAGCAATCATCAACTTAAAGTTGCAATTGAAAACTACAGTTAAATGATTTGCAAAACATTTCATTTCCAATTGCCACTTTATATTATTGTACCGCAAAACGAGTTTAAGATTGAGATTTAACGATTACAATAAATTCACAGTAACAACACCAATAATTTCGCAATAACAGTACCAATAAATTCGCAGTAACAGTACCAATAAAATAAATAACATGATTCTTTCTTTACAAATTTTTATTTATTTTTATTTGCTATAAAATAAATCACAACAGAATCAAACATATAATATAATTCGTTATTTCAAAATCAATAAAATTAATTTCTTAATTCAATCTAACTAATTAGCCATTAGAATAAATTATATTTATATCAAACATATAATATAATTATTATTTTAACATTAATAAAATTAATTTCTTAATTCAAAATATTAATACCAAAAATCTAACTAATTAGACCCAATTTAAAAATTAATTTATAATTTTTTAATATATAAAATAATATATAATTTAATTTATAGTAACTAATTATTTTTTATCTTTTAAAATAATTTCATTTTAATAATTTTGTTTACTATAAGTTCATTTGAGAGTCTCTTTCTAAGTAATATTAATCTAGAAAGAACTCACAAAGAGGGACAATGCTTTGCAAATATAAATTTATTGAACTTCTTAAAAAAAAGATTATAGAGTATCATATCAATAAATGAATTATGTAGATGAAGTTGGATTTCAACTTCTTCATCAACCTCTCAAAGAGAGTATGATGCTTAGATACTCATTGTTGACTCTTACAAATTGTTATGTAAAGTTATATATGAGACTCTAACCCACAACATGTATTTATGAAATGTTTAACTCAAAAAATATTTTTTTAATTTTTAACAATTTTAATATAATTTAAAAAATGATAAATGCTATGGTTTTTGAAAAACTAATAACTTATTGTATAAGTTTTTATATATTATGATTATAAAAAAAAATTATATATAATAAAAAATATTTAAATTATATATGTAGCAACATTTTTTTTTAACAAAGAGAACCCCTCCCCAGCACGCACCATTCTTTTTCTTTCTTCTTTCTCCCTCCATCTCTCTTTTTTATCTTCTCTCTTAATTTCTCACTCCATACCTCAACTATTTTAGAATCTGATTGCTGTAGCTGAGTAGTTAAGAAACATTTCTATCCGATCAGAATTTCAAATATAGTAGGTTCATTTTTGCTCTAAAGATCTTTGTTCTTTGTTTTTTCGTAGGATTAAGTCATCAATCTTGGTGGGGTCAGTTGAGAAGATTAATCCTTTCAACTTATTCTACTATATACTGAATTTTTATTTTGTTTGGATAACTTGCATTAGGCCCGTAAATCTTGAAGTTTATCCAGACTGTGGGGAATAAAATTCTAGAAGTTGCTTGAAAAACAAACAATTAAGGTAAGGGAAACTAAATTTAAGTTTTTAATAGCACCCTAGGCTAGAAGATCTGAATATGGAGGGGACATGGTCCCAAGTTTCATTTTCTCTTGCAGGGATTGTTAGTTGATAAAATTGTTTGATTTTAGTTGCGTGAACCTGTATAAATATTATATTTTGATAGTTTGAAAGTTAAATATTGTTTTGATGTTGGAAAGGTTCTTGAATGTTCTGAATTTTTAAATGTTATGTGATTGAATGATATGTTTTATATATGAATGATGAAAATTGTATGAAATTGATGTCATACATTTGGGATAATGTATGAGTTGTTGTTTGATGGTACATTAAGTATGAAAAACCTATGTTTAACAGAGATCCTCTGTCTTCACTGATGATCTAAGTCATGTAGATTAAGATATGAGTTCATACACACCGAGTTCCATTGTAGACACTCGGTATTGGATGTTTGAACTTACCCTGATCCTTTTTATTGGATTCGTTGGTAATCTTTGAATCAGGTGTTAGTCTCTGGTAGAGGCATACTTAATGAGTCTTCCAGAAGACGAAGTGAGATTGAAAGGAAATCCAATGATTGTGATTGAAAATAGATCTATGTGTGGTCTATATGAATGATGAAATTGGTATTGAAATTTTACATGAAATCATTTAAAGAAATGTTTATAAATTATTAGTCTAAATTTGTTCTATTTCCATGAATTATGTTATGGATTTTCTTTGCATTAGGTTACCCTTGTTTTTTGGGGGTGGGGCTCTGATGGAAGGAAGATCGCTTGGGCTTCTTGGGATAAGGTGTGTGAGCCTCGGGATTCTGGAGGTCTTGGAATCATTGATCTTAGGAAATTTAACTTGGCTTTATTAGGAAAGTGGATTTGGAGACTGGGTACGGATAAAGGAGGTTTGTGGAAAGAGATTCTTGATTCTAAGTATGGTGGTTGGAGAAGTTTGAGAGAAGGCGGTAAGTCTAGTAGGGGCTCTCTCTGGTGGAAAGATTTGAAGGAGGTGTGGGATTCAGAGGGTTGGGGTAGAAGTTTTGAAGATGGGTTTAAGTGGAAAGTGGGGGATGGTAAGGGGATTTCTTTATGGGAGGACAGTTGGTTGAGCTGTGGTACTTTGAAGGGAGTTTTTCCGAGACTTTTCTCTCTAAGCTCGGCTAAAAAGCAAAAATGGCTGAGCTTGGGTATTGGTATAATGGTGAATGGGTGTGGAATTTGGACTGGCGTAGATCCTTTTTCGACTGGGAGAAGTCTTTGGTGGAACAGTTGTTTCAAAGTTTGCAAGAGGTGAAGTTGGTTTTTGGGGAGGCGGACAGTTGGGTCTGGAAGATTAGGGAGAGTCAAACTTTCTCAGTCAACTCTGCCTATGTTCAGGTAAGGCGGGTTAGAGGAGGGGAGTATTCTCCTGTGTATAGTAAGTTGTGGAGGTGCAAAGCCTTGCCATCTGCTTTGTTCACTGCTTGGAGGGTGTTGGAGAATAGGATTGCCTCTAGGGTTAACTTGGTAAGGCGCGGAGTGGCGGTAGAAAATCTCTTGTGTTGTTTGTGTGGGGAGGAGGAGGAGGAGTCATCTTGTTCTTTGTTTGCAGGTTTGCTTGGCGTGTCTGGTGTCTGTGCTTTAAGTGGTTTGGTGTGTCGTCTGTAATTCACAAGGACCCTAAGTCAAATTTTTCACAATTCAGGATGAGTCAGACTTCTGTTTCGGTTAACAAAGTTTGGGGTACAATTTGGGTTGGCATTGTGAGCGAAATCTGGAAACATAGGAACTCGGTCATCTTCAATAGAGGTGTGGCAGATGTGTCTGAAGTGTTCGCTTCGGTGCAAGTAAAGGTATGGTCTTGGATTTATGCAAAGTCTCATTCTGCTTATTTCCCTTATTCTAGTTGGGTTTTAAATCCTTTGGCTTGTATGAGGTTGATTCATTAACATTGGTTAGTGTTAGTATGGTTATCCCTTTGCTAATTTGGTAGGCGTTCTAATAGGAGACTGGAGTCAAGTATTTCTGTATAAGGGTTGGACCACACCTGAAGTGGTTCCTATTTATTTATTTATTTTATTGCTGATAAAAAAAAATGAGAAAGATTTCATAATAATTGAGTCAGCAAGACCCTCGGCATTCCTCATCCATGAGTTGCATTACCACAATCATAATTTGTTTGCAGATTGATATTGATATCATGAATTCATTAAGCATGCGTGTGTTAAAGCTTTTATTAGACAATATTCCTGTTGCATTCATTTAGTTTTTATCAATATGTTAAATTAAATTTAATAGAAATAACAAAAACTTTCGTTTAATAATTTATATATCTAACTAAACTTTAAACATATATGTCTGATTATTTATGTGTTATTCTATATTTAATACTTGATTATTAATTTTGTAATATAATATAATTAAAATAATTATTTGAATGTATATACACACACAATTATACACGTCTATTTAATATTCTCAAAATATTAAATTAGTCTAACCATACTAGCTCGGTTGTGTTTTTAGAAATCAATGATGGGTCGTGTTTTTAGAAATCAATTGTATTTTTAGAAATCAATGATGGGTCAAATTAATCGAGTTGATTTATTTTTTCATCTTTAATTAAATATTAAATTTTATTAGATCTAAAGTCTTTATTTTCTGTCCTCGCATGATGCTAATATTTTAATTTTAAATCTGTAAAATAATATGATTAGAGTCACTATTATAGTAATATAATGAGGCTTCATCACTTTTTTTGAATGTGTCTGTGTCAGACAAATGGATCGGACACCAAATACGACGACTCGTCGTATGACACTTATATGTATCGATAAAGTGTCTAATTCAAAAAATATTTGTTGAATTTTTGACAATTTTAACAAAATTTTAAAAAAAAATACATTAATTTTTAAAATCTCAAATTTATTGTATAAATTTTTAGTATAATTATAAAAATAAGGAACAAATCATTTTGAACTAACCATGAAAAACAAACATTTTTCTGTTAAAAAAACTGAAATACACATAAATCATTATTGTCAATTTATATAATTTATAATTATATAATATATAAATTTGTATTCCCGTATTCTATATTTTAAAAATTATACGTATTTTTGTGTCGTGTCAGTGTCTATGTTAACTCCACTATTGTTTTATTTTGAAAAAAATGTTAATAACTTAAAATAGAAGAGATACATAAAATACTATTGATATTGATATTCGAATAATTAGAACATAAAAGTGAGTAATAATAATGATCCATCCAAAACAATAACTTATTAGTTTAATAGAAAAATTGTGAAAAAATATAAATAAACGTACACAATATTTATTCCAAATAATGCAACATTAAACGAATTACATTAACATGTAAGTATTTAAATGACCAAATTTCAATTTATTTAAAGACGATGAATTAAAGTGCAATTAATCATTCTACCAAAAATAAATACAATTATTCCAAATTTAGGTCTTATTTTGTGTAAAATGTGGAAATCTCAAAACGAGACTCTTTCCATACATCCTCAGCCAGTTTTTGTCAATGAAACTTTGTTGAACTATCAATCAAATACTGTTTAAATGATGAAGGGTGGTTACATTCATTCCAAATTTGTTTACTCCTTTGCAAAATTTGGGGTTTATTTTCTTTAGATCCTCGTAAGTTGATAACATATGTTGTTAATGTGTCGTGACATTGTTTTCCCACTTCACGAATGTTGTTGCAACAATTCTGGGTAATTGTTTCATTGTCAAGAAACATCGTACCAAACATGTAGAGATCATCACATGGTGGATGCAACTTTAGTATACAATCAGTTAAGAGTTTTTCATAACTGTTCATAGGTGAGATAGGACCCTCGTATGGATCAAAATCTTCATATGAAATGCTTGGTTTCACCAAGGAATTCACAATGGCCAAGAACATCATCATTTCACAAAGTTTAATGGATGCTGCCATGACCTTTTAACCAATGAAATTTGTTGAGGCTTAGAAATTCACTTTCTTCGTAATAACAACATAATAAAATTCTATTTATGGTTGAAGTTTTAAGGTTTTTCTAACGTTTATGTGCATGAGTTTTTGTAACTAATGAAACATACCAATATTTTAAATGATATTAATTAAGTATTGTAATAACGCTTGGAATTTTAAATTACAAATATCTAAGATGTTATTTAAATTTAAGATATCATACCTATAAAGTTTGAGTGAAAGAGATTTATCACTATTAAGATAAACTTATATATTAAGATGTGAACTTTAAGTTTAATTTAATCTTATTTAATTGATTTATGAAGTGAGGGTTACATCCATTTCTATATTAATAAATATTTTTATCTCTAGTTGATTAGAGATTTCCAACACACTCCTCTTGCCGAAACACCAAACTCGTACATTAATTAAGTTTACTAAACTCTTGTTAGGATAGATAAACTATAAATGACTCTAATATCATATTAATAAATATCATATTAATAAGTGAACTTATAATTCAACCTTATAAAATTAGCTTATAAGATAAGGTTAATATATTAATAATTTTTTTTATATCTAGTCGGTGTGTGATCTCCAAAACCAAATAAATTTGTATTCATCAATAAGATTCTCACACTAGTATAAAATTTAAATTGACATCTTTGTTAAATATGAATAGAATCTTTATCAATTACACAAGCGTTTGGTAATTGTGTTTGTGCCTACTAATTTAATACTTACATATTTCTTATTAATAATATATTTGTATTTCTTTAAAGAAAAAACAAGATTTTTGCATAATATTCCACTCAACGTATGGTTAATAATTTGAGCAACATTTAATAATTATGGGTAGTAAATTAATACGCCTCCATTAATTATGGTTAAGAACAAATATAGTTTTTCGTTCAAATGGCAAAATAGGTTGAGTTGCTGGATAATAGAATGTCAAATCGGTTCGTGGCCCAAAATTGTTTGGGCTATTTCTTTCTACACCTCCCTAATATCTCCTAGAACTGCATAGACCAAATAAAAATATATTTTTGTTCTTAAAAATATACATTCTATATTTTACAATTTAGATTTTTTTTATTTATACCTGTAAAATTTGGAAAATATTTTTGGATTGAAATAATTTTCGGATTTTACAATCCGAAATACTTTTTCTTTAAAAGAGTATATTCTAGATTACAAAATTTAGAAAGATATTTTCAAATTTAAAAATATCTTCTAAATTTTATAATTCAAAAATATTTTTTAAATTTTATAATTTAAAAGATATTTTTTTAAAGAAACTTTATAGATTATAGTATTTGGGAAGGATTTACAATGGACAAATACCTTCCCAATTCTCCAGATTCTATAATTTAGAGTTTTTTTACCATCTATTTCAAAATGAAAAATATTAATATAACAAAGAATATTTTAGCATTTTAAGAAATACTAGGTGCTCAGAAAGTTATGGAATTACGTAAACAAACAATCAATTATTTGTGGTGGTCCAGTATTTATAGATTGTTCAAATTATATACATATTTTTCAGACAATTTTTTTTCCTAATAATTACTGTTGTAGTGAATAATTGAGACACATAGAAAGAGTTGAAGAGTTCTATCTGCACCAAAATACTCTGATTGGAAACATAAAATAAATATATTCTCTCTGTTCTCCATCGAACAAATAGAAATTATATTACTTTTGGATAAATTTAATCATTTTTTAGCATGATCTAATTAAGTTCAATTCGAGCATAATCCAAAAAAAATAAAAATATAAGACCTTGTTCATAAAGTTAAAATTGAATTGAATTTTTTTTATCTAATTTATTATGATTCCTCATTCACGTTAAATAGAGTAATTTATTAGTATCTTAAGTATACGAGAGCCATCCATACAAAACATAAAAATACATTTTTATCCTTCTTATGTCACTTTCATAGAATACTTTATGAATTATGTAATCTGAACACGTATTTGAAAAAAAACTTCCGGATTATATAATCCGGAAGCTAAAAAAGACTTCCGGATTACATAATCCAGAAACTAATCATGCATATGGAAAATGCTTAAGGATTATGTAATCCAGAAACTAATTACGAATTTGGAAAAAGACTTTCAAATTACATAATCTAAAATATTACAGGGGTATTTTTGGAAATATAAAAATTTATGGAGGTGAGAAAAAAATATATGGAGGTGCAGGAAGAAACAGCCAACACATAAAATATAATTTAATGTCCATCCAATAACAAACACTACAAGAAAATCATTAAATAAAAATTAATTATAGAAATAAAAAATAATTAGTTGCTACATTAATAAAATTAAATACTATTTTAGAGAAAAAAAATTATTAGTATCTAAATAAGTTTCTATTATTGATAAATAATTTCTAAATTAGTATTTAATTAATTATCTAAGTTTTATCTACCAATTATTTAAATAATTGGTAGCTAAAACTTAGGTAGCTAATTAGATACCAATTTAAAAATTATTTATTAATAATAGAAACTAATTTAGATATCAATATTTTTTTTAATCTTTAAAAAATATCTAAATTAATCAATATAAAAACTAGTATTTTTTTAAAAATTTAATTTATATTTAATTATTTTCTAGTAAAATATTCTTTCCATCTTTATATGTTTTTCTATAACTTTTAAATTCATTAAGTAAGTGAAAGATAATTTTTTTTCTTGTCACTATTACTTCTAAATTCATTGAACTATAGTTAAAAGGATTACATAAATTGGTTAAGCATATCGTATGGATTATATATAAATTTTTAACATGTTTTTAAAGGATAAATTTTTAAACTCTCATGTAACTATTCTCTAAAAACTTGTACCAGTTTTAACACAATTTTCATAAAAAATAGAAGTGATTAATTATTCCAAAAGTAATTTTAAAGAGTATTTTTTCATCTATATACTTTATTTATTTTTAATGTTTTAAAAATATTTTATAAGTTATTCTTATATTATTAATGATGAATTAGAAGTTAATTCTTCTCACATAACTACTAATAACAAGTTAAAGAGGTTTTAACAATGTTAGACACAACTATTAATATTTGAAAATTTTGAGTGGACAGAAAAGTGAATAATTTGGTCCTAACATAATTTATTTTATAAAAAGTGAGCACCAATGAATCTTCCAAAATCACTTACTTGAAATAACATAAACTATTATACAATTAATTGATGGAAAATAATAGTTAAACAAAAATCTTACACAGAAAACTTTTCTGAGGAAAAAAAAAACTTACCCAGAAATAATATGAAAATTGTATTTTCAGAAGTTTAACCTATAGAAAAATTTAGCTACCTTTCCAAAATCTGAACATTATGCTGTCACTGTCTCATAGCTAAATTAGGCTATTTCTGAACCTTTCATATGAGGCAAGTGGCAGAGTGTCTTCAAAGCTTCAAACAAATATCTGATAGCAACTTGCAAGCCAATTAATTTCAAACTACAAATGGAATCTGTATTCAATCCAAACATTACAAAACAATCATTTTTTTTTGTCACAGGTGAAAAAGAGGATTCTGTTTAGAGATAGTTTAGTGCAAGCATAAAGTTTCAATTTTTATTTTAATAATTTTTATATATTATATATTATATATTAAAAGAAGTAAATTTAAATCCAATTTATTAATATATTGAGGTGGGCGAGATGTGTACAGTGATATCTAATATAAAAATATTATTATAAAAAATCCAATTTATTAATACAAAATTATAATTTATTAAAACAAAGTCAGGTTTGTAAAATCACTAACATAAACCTGAAATAAAAACCGATTTTAGAGACAAAAAATAATTAGTTGTTATAATAACTAAATTAGAGATCATTTTACAAATTAAAAAAAAAATTGGTTTCTAAATTAGTTTTTATTATTATTAAATGATTTCTAAATTAGTATCTAATAGCAACTAAGGTTTTAACTATCAATTATTTAGTTTCTAAATTTGGTAGCAAAAATCTCTAAGTTGCTAATTAGATACCAATTTAGAAACCATTTAACAATAGTAGAAACTAATTTAGAAACCAAATTTTTTTTAATCTATAAAATGGTATCTAATTTAGTCATTATAACAACTAATTATTTCATGTTTTCTTGTAGTGAATGATGATTTTTATTTATATATTGTAATTTATATTGTAACAATTATTAAATAACAACTAATTTTAAAAATAAAGAAATTAATTATTATATTAACTTAGTTAGATACTATTTTATAAATTTAAAAATTATTAATAAATAAATTAATTTTTATTATTAATAAAAATTTATAAATTAATATTAAACATTAGTTATTAATATTTTAACTATTAATTATTTTAAATTTAAATTTAATCTTCATATGAACTAATTTAAAATATAAAATAACTAGTTCATACAAAAGTTAATTTAAAATTTAAAATAATTAATAACAAAAATATTAATAATTAATGTTTCATATTAATTTAAAATTGTTATTAATAATAAAAACTATAAATTACAATAATTTTTAATTTATAATACAATGTCTAACTTAATCAATATAAAAATATTTTTTTAAAATTAATTTCTATTTTAATGATTTTTTATAATGATAATTTTATCTTTGTTAATGTGAAGGGTTAAAAACATAAAAAAGGTGTTTGAAATTACCTTCAAGTCAGACTCTTATTTTCAACTATTTAACGTGGGTATTTGATACAATTAGTGATAATGAGATTCAAAGCGAGTCTTTTTTGAATTGCAAATCCAGATTTAAATAAAATCTGATAATTTTTTTACTTAAAATACATTTTTCACACTCATCATACATAATAGATATAATTATAACTAACAACAAAATCTTCCTAAACAAAATAATAAAATATAAACTAATTTTAAAGATAAAAAATAATTAGTTGCTATAGTGATTAAATTAGAAACTATTTTAAAAACTAAAAATACTTTTGATTTATAAATTGGTATCTAATTAGCTACCAAAGTTTTTGTTACCAAATTTAGAATCTAAATAATTGGTAGTTAAAACTTTGATAACTAATTAGATACCAATCTATAAACTATTTAATAATAATAGAAACTAATTTATAAATCAAAATTTTTTTAGTTTATAAAATGACCTCTAATTTAATCACTATAGTAAATAATTATTTTTGGTTTTTAAAATTAGTTTTTATTTCATGATTTTTTGTAGTGCTATATACAAAATTTGAATCTTATTATTGTGAGATAATTTTTTTTGTCTTATTAGCTGGATCAAGTTTGATTACTGTAATTACTAGACGAATCCAATGATTGAACATATATTTTAAGTGTAGGAAGTAAAATAATGTTTATTATGATCTAAACTAAAATGGTATGGTGAAAGAAGGAAAGTTGGAGGGTGAAAGTTGAAGTAGTAAACGATGGAGAGAATGATGCAGACTAGCATTAAGAAAGCAAGGAGGAAGATATTTTGGGTGGAAGAAAGGCATTTTAGGAAAAGAGATAAGAGATTAGAAGAGAGGGTTTTGGGTGGGAGAGAAAGAGAGAAGAAGAGATAAGAAGATTGAGATTAATAGGTGTTGCATTGTCATATATAACATAACATATCAATTTCTGCATGTCTTTGTCCTAATAAAGATATCTGCATGTGTCCACCCTTC
Source organism: Phaseolus vulgaris (assembly GCF_051622355.1). Lineage (NCBI taxonomy): Eukaryota > Viridiplantae > Streptophyta > Magnoliopsida > Fabales > Fabaceae > Phaseolus > Phaseolus vulgaris. The sequence goes on from NC_143503.1 coordinate 24,045,745, forward strand.
ACTGTGTTTTCCTCAACCTTTTCAATTCCTTTCTCTTCTCATGCCTTACTTTATTAATTGCTTTTATCATTCTATTTGCATCTCCTTCTCCATCCACAGATCATTTCCTATCTCTTTCAATTTTTTTTTAAATACATTTCTCACTGCTAATCTAAACCACAGATATATACATCTATATCACATATCCATATCTATTTATTATTCATCACTTAATTATGAACACAAGTTTATCTCAATTTATATCATCAAAACCAACCAATTATATTCATCTATCTATTCTCTCTCTCTCTCTCTCTCTGGTTGAAGGTCTTGGATTAGCTTTATGATTGAAAAAAATAGGTTAGGAAGTGTTAAAAGAGTCTCCTCTATGAGGTAGATTGGATATGATTTAATATTGTTTTTATAATCTTTAATACAAGAAACCTGTGAAAAGTGTGGAGGCAAGCATAGTATTTAGGTTTGTCAATTCCTATACATCCATTCTAGTACAACCTATAGTTTTTGCTGACTAATTTGTTGTGCTCACTCTCCAACTTACTTGCATTAATTTTATTAATATTTTATTATTGTATAGTGTTATTTTGTATATTGAATATGATTAAATAATTTTATCAATATCATACATTTATAGTTATAAATATAAATTTTTATTAAATGATTTATATTAGGGGTCACAATGTGGGCTGATTCATCCCAGATAGACTGTCTCGTGTTTGGTCCGCAAAATGCGGAATATTGGGTTAATCCATCTCGTGCAAGGAGTACATACTCATTTCACTGGTTCACCCTGTATAAGAGGTAACATGCGGGTCTGCCGACCAATCCGCATAAAAAATTAAATTAATATTTTATTAATTATAAAAAAAAACCTATTTCTGCTGTTAAAAAAATAAAATTTTATTCCGGTTTCAATTCATTAAATTAAGATAAAAAAATATAAAGAAATTCAAGTATGAAAATTGTTAAAAGGCTTGATTAAAAATAATTAAAGTTTTGTTTTACATTTATTCTCCCTCTGTATGTATGTAAACATATTAGATATCTTGTAAAAGTTTTACTAAAAAATATTTTAATAAAATATTTTTTTTTATATTATTTTTATTAACAAATTTTAAATATATGACTTTAATCCACAATTACTCTTAATATTAACTTCTTTAGATGACTAAAATAAAACATTCTTCTTTTTAGTACATTAAATTAATTTTTAAAAATAAAATAAATGTCACTACAATAATAATGGGCGAGAGTGAGGTATAATTTTTTTTAGATAAAATAAATAATTGTTTTTAATTTATATAGGCTAGCAAGCCAACCCGCCTATGCGGAATGAACCTAAGTGGTCAATGTGCTACATTAGTGAGTGTGCCTCAGATTGTCATCCCTAATTCATATTTTAATATAATTTTTTTATAGTACAATTATTTATTTACATAGAATGAAAATAATAATACATATTTAGAGGAAAAAATAACCAATATTTCAAAGTATGGAAATGATAACCCAGTATGTCATAGGATAACACAAAATTCTTATGGTCGTGGGAGAGTGAGACAAGAAAATTGCATGAATTAGTTAGTAGCAAATATGCAAGTTGAAAGAGCAAGGAGAGTTAGATGATAGGGTGTAGACACACTTCTTTTGTTAAATGTTTTTTTTTTTTAGTTATGGAGAAGTCATAATATGTGTGATGTAATAAGGTTGAAATATCCTTTAAATACTCCATATTTATTTATTCATTCTTTTACTTGTATAAATAGTAAATTATCCGTCTTTAATTTTTTGATAATTGTTATACTTGTAAATCTTTATTTTTATTACAAGATATTAAAATTCGAGATTATAAAAATTATAGATTTATAGATAACCCAAATAATAGAGTAGGTTAAAATGAAACAAATCACATTAACAAGCCTACTTGTTCCATTTAAGAAAAACAAGGTTAAGATGAATTTAGACTTTTTTTTAATATCAACTTTAAAAATAATTATATTCAAGTATAATAATATCAAATAATAATAATAATAATAATAATAATAATCATTTAAATATTTATTACCAATATTTTAAAAATTAGACCGGTTAAAATTCTAATTTAATATGCATTTATCGAATCGGTGTTTAAATCTAGGAATAAAGTCAACACATACGGGTCTCACCAATCCTAATTTCTCAATTCGGGCAAATAAACATAGTAATATTTTAAATATTTTGTATATGAGTTGAAATATTTATTAAATATTTCGTTTACTTTTAGGGGAAAAAAAATTAAAATAACATCTAAATAGTATCTATTTAAAAAAAAAATAAATCTAAACTTATTATGTAACAGCTCACCCATTTGAGACCAAATTTATTATTCGTATGAATCATATATATTTTCCAGTTAAATTGATTTATTTGGTCTGATTACAGCATAGGTTATTACTTATTGAGTGTTTTTTTTTGTCTTGTTAAAGAATTTTTTTATATTTTATAATTTAAAGGTTAATATAAATCAATTTAATGATGTAATTAATACAAAAGTAAAGGAAAAAGAGTTATAATAATGTATTATATAAATTGTATAATTAAAGAAATATGGCTTATAAATATCTTATAGCTTTGGGTTTATATAGTGAGCGTATGCAAATTTGCTTTCTATACTTAAGTTTTTGTAATACAACCAATATCTTTCGTTGTCCATTTGTATAAATGCGAATAATCGTTTTCACACAATGGAGATATTGTTTAAACACAAAAATGTGTATAATTTTACTTCATATTCTTAAACTATTTTTAGTCAAAAATTATATGCAGCAATGCTAATTTGTGGTTCTAAGGCACACATAATTGTGATACCAAGCTAAAAATAAATCTATTGTTTTTATAAATTGTATGAAAGTCTTTGAAAAATAAATAATTATTTGTCCAAAATAATATTTTCAAACATGAACGCTAATATAACAACGTTGTCTTTACATTATCTGAATATTCCAAAAGTAATGCATTTTAGAAATATTGTGTGAAATTATTTTACTTAAGTAAACGCTTTTAATGACATTAAGAACATGATTTTTATTCTTGCATTAATTTACAGAAAAAAAACTCCATCTTTTATCAACTCTATTTTTCCTTAAAACTCGTCTTTTTGGAGTAACATGTATGTGTGAATAATTCTTTAAACTGATTTTAAAAAAATAAAGACTAATATAAACTGTTTTTGTAAAATTGTTGTTGATCTAAAAAAAAAAGAAATAAAGCATTTTTTTTAGTGTTTATACGCCATAAATTCAAAAATGAGCGTTTTCTCTATTTTAAAGAAAAAATTGCGTTCACCAAAAATGCAATATAATATAAAAGTAATTATATAACATTTTTTATAAAAAAAAATAGCAACTGTAAATTCATAATCAGAGAAGCAGTGCAATTATCTTTTGATTAGAGACCAATTGAAGAGTGAACGAGCATTAAAAATAATCCATTTTAAATACATTTACTAAATAAGTTAAATCATTATAAACTTATTTGATTATTATTATTTTTTTAAATAACTTTTTAACGTTTTTAATTTAAGGTTGATAAATCAATTTCCAAAAGAATATAAACAATTTCAAATCCATATAATATTTTATGAAGATCAAACTAAATCTTTAAATAAAAAACAATATGTCAGTAAATAAATCTGACTTAGAGTTGACCTTTTAAAAATAAATCAGATTTGTTTAACATAGAGTAGATTTACTCTAAGCCCGGTATAAATTATCATATATTTTTATGAAGTTGGTTCAAGTGAAATTAAACTTAATTTTAAAAAATAAATTTAGATTTTTTAGATAAAAATAGTTACGATAAAATATTTTATCAACGGTGATTAACAAAAAAAAAATTGAATTGATATTAATTATTAGTAGTAAAAAAATTAAGGAATAGCCTCTAAATATCTATAAAATTAAATATTATAATGATGATTGGAGATGAAAATGACACCTTCCTAACACGTTTAGGAGAATCCATCAAATTTGACCTATTAATTAAAACAATGGCTGACAATACCCTACCGTTTTAAGGCACTCCACAGTACAGGGACATTACAGTTTGAGCACTCACCATGGAGGAGAAATCATTGTCCTCGTAGAAAGGGTAACTTGAAGTCATTTCAATTTTTATTTTTATTTTTTTAACTGGTATACATAATTAATAAAATATAAAAACAAAAAAACATTGCAGCCTTTAATATTTTATAATGTGAGGATTATCTCTGTTGATTTTTTACAGGTCTCTTCAAACTAAGTACTTATTCAAAGTTTATTAATTTAGTTCTGATTAAACTACTACTAATACTAATAATAATATATACTTTTAAGGATTCCCTCTTAAATGTTATTTTATTTTATCTCAGTTTTATCTTGATATTTATATTTTATTTTATTATTTTAAAAATATATGAGAGAAAATATTTATTATTTTGTATTTTTTTTTATTTTTAAAAACTAAATTTTGAATTTTAAAAACTAAATTTTAAATTTTAAAAACTAAAATTTGAATTTTAAATTTTAAATTTTGAATTATGAATTATGAATTATGAAGTAATTGTAAACATAATTCAAAATGTTTTTCTTCTTTACTTTAAAAAACGAATATTATGTTAACATAATTCCAAATGCAGTTAGGGATTTGTGAGTTATTCAACCAAATATTTTTTTTAAGTCTAATTTTTTTCTTCAATGGTTCAGAAAAACCACTCACTTACATATAATTTTTTCAATTCACGTTGGATTCAAGGAGCAGACTCTTTTCCTCAAGATTGTAACTGTGTGTAATGATGTAAGAAGAAGATAGTTTCATGCTTTCAACAAAAAAAACTCTTTCATTCTTCTTAGGTATCCAAAAAAACTAATTTTAAAATATTATATAATTACTAATTAGATACCAATTTAGAAACTATTTAACAACAATAAAAATTAATTTAGAAACCAAATTTTTTTTAGTCTCTAACCTGGTCTCTAATTTAGTCACTATAACAACTAATTATTTTTTGTCTCTAAAATTGGCTTATGATCCTGCCTGTTGACCAGGACGCAAGAACCTTGCCTCGTCAAATCTGGATCGACTCTGCGCCGTGTTAGCTTTGGTCCTTCGCCTTGATTCACCTCAAGAACCTACAAAAGACAGAACGGCGCCGCTGCGGCCGATCACGTTCCGACGCCCAAGTCAGCGACTGAACCACCAAAATACTAAGAGAAAACTAAGAACAGGAACCGTGCAAAATTTTCTCTCAGCGTACTCAAGTTCTCGCAAGCGTAAAAGAAGTGTTCTAAAACACGCGTACCTCAGAAGTTCGTTAGAATCTCTTATATACCTGTGCACTTTCTCTCTCTTGACAGTTACACATCTGGACACATGGCTCGCATCCAGCTGTACACGTGTCACCATCTGGAGCATCCTTGACTTGGGCGCCACTTCTTACTCTTCAGGCTTTTGGCTAAGTTACTTATGCATGAAACAACTCAGCGCATAGCTGCCTTGGAGCGTGATCTCTTCTGCGTGGCGAGTACGGGTGCCTTCATACACACCTTCCCTGTGGTCTCGCCGGCCGCCTTCATGATCTACTTCACTTGCTTCATCGGGCATGTTCAGGTAAGCTGTTCCCCGACCTCAACCTTTGGCTAGCTAGGGAATGACTATCTGACGACTTTATCCTCTGCTTCGAAAGCCTGGAACAAGCTTCCATGATCTTTCGGCGATGTCCTTCTTTCGGCGATCTCTGACTACTAGGTCGTCTGGGTTCGCATCCGGCGACTTCATCTCAAACCCGGTGACCGCCGGGTTAGGTATGCTAGAGACCTGAGCCCGCCAACTTAAGGACTGGCGACTACACGAGCCCCCCGACTTTCTTCCCTTCTGCCAGCCATGGGCCCTGCTTAACACGCCTACATAATAGTTTGCTGCCACGTCATCACTTCCGACTACCTGGGCGGTACACAAGCCCCCCAGTCTTAAGCGAAGACTTGTCCAGCGAAAAGACTAAGTGGTCACGTCACTGCCGATCTACGTGGCGCTGGCGCAGAATTCCAAACGTTCGTACCTTCTGCTTTTCTGACGCTCCACCAAACACCTTTCCAATCGCTCGACACGTGGCTTCATCGACGGTCATCTTTAGCTGTCGTTTGCGCTTCCAAAAACGTTTGGAAAACCCTTAAACCCTTTTCATTTTTACTATTTCATCATCTTTCTGCCTTCTCAAAACGCTCTAAGTCTTCTCTGCAAACCCACGACGCTCTTCGACTCCCTCAATCCCCAACTCCCTTCGACGCTCATTTGATCATCAAAAGGTACCTCTTTTACTTCCTCTGTTGATATTTGCTGCATTTTAACCGATTTGCATCATCCATTATCTGCCTGGTGCATACGCTGTGTGTTGTTTCTTCTTCTTCTCCCTTTTCGTAACTTAGGGCTTCGTCTTCCATTACTTTCGTCACAACGAACTTTCGTTCGTTCGTTTTTCATCCTTCGTCCACAATCGAGTCGACCTCTACAACCTTCGCTCATCTTTCTTTTCCTTTTTCCTTTGCAGTTCCCGCGATGGCTCGTACAAAGACCATCGCGAATCCTCCTCCTTCGTCACGAAACCCTCCATCCCAAGCGCATAACCTACCGCGAGCATCTGGTGCTCCCTCTTCTCAAGCTGATAGGCCTGCAACCTCTCGCCCCAACCTTGCTCAGGCAACTCCACCAGTCGCCGGAGGAGCCTCCATCCCCACTCCAGACTACAAGAAGCTTTACCCATGGGCCACCTCAACTTTGCTGAAGGAGACTTCTTCAGTAAATTCTGCTCTGGCGGTGCTTTGATTGAAGAAAGGGGACGAACCCAACCTCTCGTTCCACAAGGAGCACGATGACAAACTGATGGTGTTGCCTTGCCCTCCTGACGTGCCGATCTGCGCGGATGACAAGGGGAACAACGGCGAGTTGTTCTGCTTCGTGTATACTACTCTCTTCAAGAAGGTGAAACTCAGGCTTCCCTTCACCCGTTTTGAACGAGAACTTTTAACCGAGCTCAACATCGCCGTCGCCCAGCTCCATCTCAACAGCTGGGCATTCGTGCGGGCGTTCCAAATTATGTGCGCGCATTTAGGACTACCGGCCTCGGTAGACGTTTTCCTTTTCCTGTTCAAGGCCAAGAACCCTGGAGATCGCCTCTAGGTGAGTCTAAACGGAATTGCTGGGAGACCGATCATTTCTATCTTCCAGCAGTCTTACAAGGATTGGAAGGGAAAGTTCGTCCAGGTGCGTCAAAATGATCAAGACCCTTCGCTGCTCGACGACTTTCCCTTGTATTGGGTAAACAAGGGAAATAAGGACTCCAAGGAAAGCTTCAGAAGGCCAAGAAGTCCTGACAACATGGGCGAATTGGACAAGGACCTCTGCCTTTTCTGGAAGAGCGTGGCAGTCGCTAACATCACCTTTCCCACCTCTGCAATAATCACCTTCGAGTTCCTCGAGGGCCAACTCGAAGCTCACATAGGTTAGCACTTACCTCGACATTTAGGTTTTTGCCTTGTGCTGCATCTCTGTTATCTATTATTGGGCATCCTGTTTGTTGCGCACTAGACTTGGTTTTTATTTCCTGCACCATTTGTTTGTCTCATTTGCACACGTACTCATACATTTCACCTTTGCCTTTGCGCTTACTTGTGTATTTTTGCACTGTGCAGATCTCATGCTGGGCAAAGGCAAGTTAGCTGAATTGAGGGCGCTCGCCCGAATCCACAAACTGGCCTCGGGTTCTCAAATTGTGCCTAATTTGATGGTGGAGATTGCCGCTGCTCAGGGCAGATCGCCCCCTCAAGGCCCAGCTCCTCCAGAAGCACTGCCCGCCCCTCAATGAAAGAAACTCGTCTTAAAGAAACCAAAGAGGAAAACTCCTCAAGTGGTTCAAGAAGACGAGGATGAGGATGATGAGGCAACTGAGGACGACCTCATTACCAAAAGGAGAAGGGTGACACCTTCTTCACCACCTGCTCCACCTGCTCTCCCAACACCAACACCGCCCTCTCCCCCAGCTCCAACACCGCCAGTCCAAGCAGTACCCTTAGCAGCTGCACTTCCTGTGATTGAGGGCAACGAGCCCAACTTCATGGAGAACCCTCCGAGTGCCTCCACGCCATTCGTATCTGCTGGAGAGGGTCCTCCTTCAACTACCTCAATCGCTGAAGCTGCAGTAGGTGGGGATGAAGGCGCTCATCACTCGCCAATACTCATTACCGAGTCCCCCACGTCACCACCACGCCAGGAAGCCCAACCTCAATAACCAATTCAAGAGGGTGGTGGTGAGAGTCAGCACCAGGCTCCTCCAGCACCTCCTCCAACAGCGGCTGCAAGCCTTCCCCTCGCGGTCAAAGGAATCTGGGGGTCCTTCACGGCTAAGCTCAAAATGATGGCAGAGGACCTCCCCTCTATCATAACCAAAGCTGTGGAGAGCTCCAACAAAAAACTTCAGGATGATATCTCCACACTCGAAGAGGAGAATCGTCTGATAAGAATCGAGGCGGAAAAGCTGTCTTGCAACCTCATGATGGCGGAGATCGACCACTCAAGGGTGGAGGATGCCATGAGTGCCGAGCTAAGGGTCGCATGCAAGGAGACCTCCGATCTACGCTAGAAACTGCACCTCCTAGCTCAAGAGAAGATCGAGTTGGAGAGTAAGCTGGTTCCCTACCGTCTCAAGGTGGCTGACATGGAAGCATCAATAAAAGCGTATGCAGCCAAGGTAGAGAACCTTGAGAAAAGGTCGGTTGATCGGGAGGTTCTCCTAGGAAAGGTCGAAAAGAGAGATGACCCCGTGGCTGAGCTCACCGAAGCCAGAGAGGAGAATGCAAAGATCACTGCAGAGCTGGCCCAGGCGCGGGAGGAAAGCAAGAAGGTTGCTAAAGACCTCGCTCAGACTCGTAGGGAAACTGAAGAACTGAAGAAGCGAGCTGACGAGCTGAAGCAGCAAACCAAGGGGCTCAAGCAACAAAACGAAGAGCTTGAGCTGAGCTCCGCCCAAGTCCTCGCCGCTGGGTTCGACGCCGCCCTGGAGCAAGTCGCCTGCCAGTATCCCGAGCTCGACCTCTCCATGGTGTCAATATGTAATGAAGTGGTGGACGGGAAGATCGTGCCTTCTGAAGACTAGCTGCTTCCCTCCATCACTTATTTGCCTACTTTCTTTTGCACAATCCTTACTTGTAATCTTCCTTTCTTTGTATTTGAACTGATGCCACTTTTATCATAAATTTTCCTGCTCCTTCATATGGTCTCCCTGTTTGCTTTGCTTCTTCTTGTAAAAACCGCTTAAACGAATTTAACTTAGCGATTCTGCGGGCGCAACTGTTCACTTACTACTTCGAACTCGATCAAACTATCAACTTTTGAACGATAGCATTTTAATAACTTGTGAACTTAAGGCAACGAGCTTCAGCGTGAATCTACTTACTAAACAGCAAGTTTCAATCCAACTGATAGTTTAAGACATAGTTCACCTGATCTGCTCCATCAAAACGGACCCTTACTCTTGCCATCGCCTGAATCTCCTCTGATCGCCATCGGGTCCCGGTGATGTAAGCCTCCTTTTGCCTTCATAACTTGGCTATTGTCCCCTCATCTGGGGGTAGAGGCGCCTTTCAGATCCTTCTCTACCTCCCTGAGTTTCAGAACAATAAGCCGGATAGCTAAGCGTTCTCTTCGAACCTACCTTAGCTATCCTTTAAACTTCTTCCACCCTCCACACCGTACCTGAACTCGTTCGAGACGAGAAGGATTTTATCTTGCCTGAACTCGCTCGACGGCGAGAAGGACTATATCTGATGCCTCTACTTTGCCCAGGGATTACATCTCCTCTTCCCTGGATGCACTGAGGACTTGCCTGTACACGCTCGTCGGCGAGGAGGTCTTTATCTCTTTCTCGCCTCAGGACGCGTGAGGGCGTTGAGGTCTTTTAAACGTTGCTGGTGCCTCCGATCGCCGAAAGACGATGAGGACTTTTAACTTTAACTGATGCCACCAATCGTCGAAAAGCGATGGGGACTTAAAAACTTTTAGAAAGCATGCAACGTAACTTCAAACTCGCCTTAAATCACATACGAGTGACAAGGTCTTTTTTTAAAACTTTCGTAACCACAACAAGCATGCAATCTAAAACACTTTAAACTTTGAAAAACTCTTCTTTATTGGGTGGCCTCATTAAAAACACTCCTTAGGAAAAAAAAAGTGCCCCCTTCAAACTGTTTTAACAGAAAGCTTGCAAACTCTTCGTGTTTGTTTTTACTTACAAAGCTTTTAACTGTAATATAACTTGAGGTGCGTGGCGTTCCAAGTGCGAGGAATCGCCCCTCCTTCCAATGTTTCTAAGCGGTAGGCGCCGTTCCTGAGCGCCTCGGTTATCCTGAACGGTCCCGTCCACTTAGGCGACAACTTGTTCTCCATCTCGTACTGGTGGGCCTTCCTCATTACCAGGTCGCCTTCTTTAAACTGCCTTGGCATCACCTTCGAGTTATACCTTCATTCAATCCTTCTTTTCACTGCCTCAGCCTTTACTCTTGCCTCCTCCCTGACCTCATACAGCAAATCCAGATTCAGCCTTCTTTCCTCGTTCGAGTCTTCCGCTACAAAGTTCTGGAATCTCGGCGAGCTCTCCTGGATTTCTACTAGAATCATTGCGTCGCATCCATAGACCAAGCTAAACGGGGTCTCATGGGTTCCTGACTGCTCGATGGTGTGGTACGCCCAAACTATACGGGGTACCTCCTCAGCCCACGATCATTTGGCTTTCTCTAGTCTTCTCTTCAAGCCTCTTAGCAATACCCGATTGGCGGACTCTACTTGGCCATTTGTCTGAGGGTGCTTGACGGATGCAAATACTTGTTGAATTCCCACCCCTTCGCACAGCTTCTTCAACAGGTGACTTGCAAACTGAGTCTCGTTGTCCGACACTAGGCGCTTAGGCACACCAAACCGGCACACGATATTCTTCCATACAAAGCTCTCGATCTTGTGTGCGGTGATCTAGGCCACTGGTTCTGCTTCAATCCACTTGGTGACATATTCAATAGCCACCACCAAGTACTTCATCTGCCTGATCGCCAATGGGAAAGGTCCCAGAATGTCGATCCCCCATGTATGAAACGGCCAAGGGCTGTAAATCGACTTCAACTCTTCGGGAGGCGCTTTGTGCCAATCGGCGTGCTGCTGACATTGCTTGCAACACTGCGCATACTTCTTGCAGTCATCCCTCATTGTTGGCCAGTAGTAACTTGCACGGAGGGTTCTTGCGGCCAGAGCTCGACCCCCGATGTGACTTCCGCATATCCATTCATGGAGCTTGACCATGATTCTTGTACATTTCTCTCCGTGCACACATTCCAGGAGTGGGTGTGTGAACCCAAACCTATACAACTCGCCATCAATCATTGTGAACTTGCTAGAGTTCTTCTTTATCTTCCTAGCCTCCGTCGGATCCAGCGGAAGAAGGCCATCTGCCAGACATCGCTGGTACTGTGTTATCCACGTGTCTGGCTCATGCGTAGCGCAGACCTGCATCATGTTCACCCTCTCTCCCAGACATGCTCTTATTCTCGGCGATCTCAAGGTCTCTTGAGTTAAAGACCTGTGACTCCTCGCCGCTTTCTCCGTCGACTTGCTTATTTGAAGGACCAGGTGATCTGCTACAAATGCTCTAGGCGTCTTCAGAGTTTCTTGGATCACCGTCCTCTGCCTACCCCCCTTGCCTGAACTGGCGAGCTTAGCTAGCAAGTCAGCTCGGACATTCTGCTCTCTGGGCACATACACCACTTCAAAGGAGACAAATGAACTCTTCAGCTCCTGCACATACTCTAGGTAAGCCGCCATTTGTGGATCATTGGCCTGGAACTCGCCTGTTACTTGTCCCGTGACCAACAGCGACTCACTCTTAGCCATTAGCACCCTAGCTCCCATCTCCTTGGCCAGCAAGATTCCGACGATCAGCACCTCATACTTTGCTTGATTGTTGCTGGCTTTGAAGGCAAACCTCAGGGACTGCTCAATCAGCACACCGTTGGGCCCTTCCAAGATGACTCCAACACCGCTACCCTGCTGGTTCGACGATCCGTCCACCGAGAGTACCCACCGGAAATCATCCCCCTCAACTCGCGTTGATTCTGACGAGAGCTCGACCACGAAATCAGCGAAAATCTGCCCCTTGATCGGACCTCGGGGCTCATACCTGATATCGAACTCCGACAGCTCCACCGCCCACTTCACCATCCTTCCAGCTACATCGGGCTTCTTCAGAACCTTCTGGATGGGCAAGTCGGTCATCACCAGTATTGTAAAACTGTGAAAATAGTGGCGCAACCTCCTTGCCGAAAATACCACAGCCAGCGCGGCTTTCTCCAAGGCCTGATACCTCACCTCCGGGCCCTGCAACACTTTGCTGACGAAATAAATAGGCTTCTGAGCTTGGTCCTGGTATTGGGCGAGCACCGCACTCACCGCCCTCTCAGTTACAGCAAAATACAACCTGAGAGGGGTCCCCACCAACGGTTTACACAAAACCGACGGGCTCGCCAGGTACTCTTTAAGCTTGACGAAGGTCTCTTCACACTCCTTCGTCCAGGCAAACTTGTTGTTCCGCCTTAAACACTGAAAGTACGGATGACCCTTCTCTCCGCTAGCTGATACGAAACGAGACAGGGCGGCCATCCGACCTGTAAGTTGCTGCACCTCCTTCACGGTAGTCGGGCTCCTCATCACCAAGATGGCAGCACACTTATCAGGATTGACCTCTATTCCTCTTTCAGTCAAGAGGAATCCCAAGAACTTCCCCGCCTCCACGCCAAAAATGCATTTCTCGGAGTTCAGCTTCAACCTGAACTTGGCGATTGTGGTGAACAACTCCTCCAAGTCCGCAACGTGCTTGCTCTTCTTCGGCGAGGTCACGACCATGTCATCTACGTACGCTTGCACATTCCTCCCCAGCATTGGTGCAAGTACCCTATCCATCAACCTCTGGTACGTGGCCCCCGCGTTCTTCAGCCCGAAAGGCATCACCTTGTAGCAGTAGCATGACCTTTCAGTTATGAAGGCGGTCTTCTTTTCATCCATGGGATGTATCTTTATCTAGTTGTACCCCGAGAAGGCGTCCAGGAAGCTCAGCAACTTGCACCTGCAGCACTGTCCACCAGGGCGTCTATGCTTGGCAAAGGATACGAATCCTTTGGGCAAGCCTTGTTTAGGTCAGTGAAATCGACGCACATGCGCCATTTCCCATTGCTTTTCTTCACCAGCACGACATTGGCCAGCCACTCAGGGTACTGGACTTCCCTGATGTGGCCTGCGGCGAGGAGCTTCTGTGTTTCATCCCTGATCGCCTGCCTTCTCTCCTCGTTGAACTTCCTTCTTCTCTGTCGCACTAGTCTGACTTGGTTGTCCATTGCGAGATGGTGGCACAAGAAGTCGGGGTCGATTTCCGGCATGTCTGAAGCAGACCATGCGAAGGCATCCAGATGCCGCTCTATCACCTTGGCGATCTGGTCTTGGAGCTCAGCCTCCAAGGATCTTCCCAACTTGAATACCTTTTCCCCGATCTCCCTTTCGAGCCACTCCTCGACGAGTTTGGGTCTAGCTACCCTGGCGATCACCGCCCTGGCGATTCCCAGCTCCCTCGCTTCCTCTGGGCGGTTCCTCGCCTCTTCTTCCCGTTCGGCGTTCTCTCCCTCAGCCTCAGCATCCATCATGGCAACGTCGTCCCCGGCAGCCACCTCCATCGCTGCACCGACAACTCGCCATTCTGTTGGCTTGGGCTTCACATCGGGAGGCGGCGTTGTTGTGATGTAACTTACTGACCTCTTGTTTTTCAAGCTATTCTCATAGCATTTCTTTGCTTCCTTCTGGTCAGATTTGATGGTGATCACCACCCCTTCCATCGATGGCAACTTCACCTTCATGTGTCTGGTTGAAGGCACAACTCCTATTCTGTTGAGTGTTGGTCTTCCCAACAGAATGTTATATGCTTAGGGAGCATTCACGATGAGGTACTTAATTTTCTCCGTCCTCGAGCCCGCCTCATCCGTGAATGTAGTTCTTAACTCTATATACCCCCTGACCTCCACCTGATCGCCAGCGAAACCATACAAGCACCCTCCATAGGGCCTCAGCTGGTCAAGGGGCAACTGCAACTGCGTGAAAGTCGGCCAGAACATCACATCTGCCGAGCTTCCTTGGTCCACCAGAACCCTGTGGACCTTCCTTCCCGCCGTAACAAGCGAGATGACTATTGGATCGTTGTCATGAGGCACAAGGTCCCTGAGATCTTCCCTTGTGAACGTGATGTCCACATCTGGCGAGTGGTCCTCGAACATGTCCACCGTCATCACAGACCTCGCATACTTCTTCCTCTGCGACGCGGTGCACCCACCACCCGAGAAACCTCCCGCGATGGTGTGAATCTCTCCGTGGGTGGGCATTTCGTGCTACTGAGCCTCACCACCCGCCTGTTGGGAGCTCGACGCGCCCCCGTTCTCCTGTCCAGCAGGTAATCGTTCAGGAAACCGCTCTTGACCAGGTCGTCGAGCTGGTATCCCAATGCCAAGCATGAGTCCACGGTGTGGCCAAAACCCTGGTGGAATCCGCACTAGGCGTCTGGCTTTGGTCCCAACACCTTGTCGCCCACCTTCTCGGGTGCCTTGAGCCTGGCTGCTATATTGGGGATGGCGATCAGGTCCGCCAGCCCCATGACAAACTTATGTTTTGGCGGGCGATTGTACTCCCTGGGGCGCCCTGGGCCCCTGCCCTTGTTTTTTCCTTGGGTCATAAGGATGGCGGGTCCTCTGATCCCTCTTGGCCGCCGCTGTCTCCAACACCCTCTGTGGCTGGATCCTGGTCTGGACACGTGGCCTAGCGGGGGCCACGCTCCCTCTCTTCTCGGCGACCTCACTTTCATTGGCGATGTGGGCCACCGCAAGTCGCCTAACCTCAGCAAACGTGGCGGGGTGAGCCCTGATCAACGCCTCGCAGAAAGGTCCCGGCAGCACGCCCTTTTTGAATGCGTAGACCAACATCTTTTTGTCCTTGGCCGGCAGGCGGACCATCTGCGCCCCAAAACAATTCAAGTAGTCCCTGAGGGACTCTCCCTGGTACTGCCTTATGTCGAACAGGTCATAAGACACCCTAGGTGGCGCCTTGTTCACTATGTACTACTCGACGAAAAGCTTTGAAAACTGCTGGAAATTGGTTATGTGACCGGTAGGCAGGCTCACGAACCATTCCAGCGCTGTTCCCTGGAGCGTGCTCACAAACATCTTGCAATACACAACATTCGAGCCTCCTGACAGCATCATCTGCGTGTGGAACGTGGTGAGATGCGCCTCAGGATCCTCCACGCCGGTGAAAGTAGCCTTCACGGGTACCACACTCGCAGGGATAGGCGTGTCTGTGATCGCCTGAGCAAATGGCATGGGGAAGACGCGAGGCGGCGTCGACGGTGCGACCTCTTCAGCGACTGGGCGCCCTCTCTGCTCCTGAAGAGTTTGGCGCAATTCCTCAGTCACTTTGCTGAGCTCTTCATTCCTGGCCTGAGAGGCGACTAGGTCCTCATGCATCCTTGCCTGCTCTATGCGCGAGGCTTCCACATTCGCCTGCAGGGCACGCATGATCTCCACCATCTGCGCCATAGTCATGGCGCCTTCAGCAACAACTGGCACGACTGGACTTGAACGGTTGCTTCTCATCTTTCTCATGAAAACTTAGCAGATCACAACGAGCGACGAACAAAACTTCCTTCAGCAACGATCGATCCAACAATCAATCGGTCAGAACTTCGCAAACTCCAAAGAACTTCAAGAACACAACCTCAACAGCAAAACCTTCACAGAAACTCACAACTTCACCGCAGACCACCGCTTCTCCACCAAAACTTCTGATTCACCGGTCGAAAATTCGAACGAACGTCGAAGCTTCGATTTCACCGATTAAAACTCGCGTAAACAGCGAAAAACCTCAACTCTCTGAACAAAACCTCGAACGATCGGTGAAAAGCACGAATCTACCGAACAAAGCTTGAATGAACGGCGGAAAATGGTTGCACCAGCACACAACCACACAGAAACTGCAAAAACTCCAAGAACTCACGCTGTGGATGGGAACAGGTTTTACACGGCCCCACGGTGGGCGCCTGATGATCCTACCTGTTGACCAGGACGCAAGAACCTTGCCTCGTCAAATCTGGATCGACTCTGCGCCGTGTTAGCTTCGGTCCTTCGCCTTGATTCACCTCAAGAACCTGCAAAAGACAGAACGGCGCCGCTGCGGCCGATCACGTTCCGACGCCCAAGTCAGCGACTGAACCACCAAAATACTAAGAGAAAACTAAGAACAGGAACCGTGCAAAATTCTCTCTCAGCGTACTCAAGTTCTCGCAAGCGTAAAAGAAGTGTTCTAAAACACGCGTACCTCAGAAGTTCGTTAGAATCTCTTATATACCTGTGCACTTTCTCTCTCCTGACAGTTACACATCTGGACACGTGGCTCGCATCCAGCTGTACACGTGTCACCATCTGGAGCATCCTTGACTTGGGCGCCACTTCTTACTCTTCAGGCTTTTGGCTAAGTTACTTATGCATGAAACAACTCAGCGTGGCGAGTACGGGTGCCTTCATACACACCTTCCCTGTGGTCTCGCCGGCCGCCTTCATGATCTACTTCACTTGCTTCATCGGGCATGTTCAGGTAAGCTGTTCCCCGACCTCAACCTTTGGCTAGCTAGGGAATGACTATCTAACGACTTTATCCTCTGCTTCGAAAGCCTGGGACAAGCTTCCATGATCTTTCGGCGATGTCCTTCTTTCGGCGATCTCTGACTACTAGGTCGTCTGGGTTCGCAACCGGCGACTTCATCTCAAACCCGGTGACCGCCGGGTTAGGTATGCTAGAGACCGGAGCCCGCCAACTTAAGGACTGGCGACTACACGAGCCCCCCGACTTTCTTCCCTTCTGCCAGCCATGGGCCCTGCTTAACACGCCTACATAATAGTTTGCTGCCACGTCATCACTTCCGACTACCTAGGCGGTACAACTTCTATTCAATGATTTCCTTGTAGTGTATGCACATTCTCTTCTTCACTTTACCTAACTTCTTTGTTACACTTTTTTATGATTATATATTATTTATGATTATATTTTTGTCTCTCATTTCTCCTCTCTTTTCTATGCAAATTTGTTCTTTCGTATCTTGTATCTTCGTGCACTTTTTTTCCTCTCTTCTTCATTCTCTCTAGGTGGATTTTCGTGTCAATATTTTACAAGTACACATCTGAATATTATGTGTAATTTTTTTGTTTTTGATCTATTCTCTTTCATTCTCTTTGAACTTTTACTTTTCTTTTACAGAGAATGAGAGAGAGAAAACAATGAAGATCACATATCGTTGTTGTCAGAACGATACCATACATCAACTGAATCGGCCCATGACCTCACAACGTCTCAACCTCATAAGTGAGCCAATGAAGCTTAACCAACCCTTCAACGCACCCTTCCTTTTCCTAATCTGGTCGGTCCACCTCCTTCAATCTCATCCAACTCAACCATGATCTCACAAAAGATTTGTATATTTATCATTGTTTTTTAAGACATTGTATTAATTATTTTATGTAAAATGCTAATTACTCAATATTAAATTTTCTTAACGTTTTAAATAAATGCTAAACCCTAAACTTATTATCTGTTAGTAAAAAAATGTATCCAAACACCAACTCCTGCTACAATAAAAAAAGAAAGAGGCGTAGAAGAGGTATAAATTAGATGTGGTAATCCCTAAGCACTCATAAACATAATACTATATATTATTTATCTTACAATATTATTTAAGGCATAAAATAAGATAATTTTGCTTTGTATAATTAGAAACCTTCTGCTTAAAACTTGTTAAATAACAGCTGGAAAAAATCTGCTATAAATGAAGTGTAAAGTAGATTCTAATTAAAAAAACATTTTATAATATAACTGAATATAAACAATCTATTAAAATGTTTGAATTCAATTCGTTTTCTCTTAAAAGACAGCAAAAGATAATAATGAAACAGGTGAGGGATTTATAGTGACAAATTAGTCAACAAAGTAAAATTTGAGAGTCGCAAAATTGTCAGCAACTGTATGGTAGCTAGTAGAAACATGCTTTGTGCCATGTTTTCATTTCATGTGTGAAACCAATCTGGAAAAGGTAGAGTTGTTAATTTTTTGTCACATGTAATTGGCTTAACATTATCAACACTTCGCCAGGTTTTCAAAATTAAAATGATTTTAACCATAATGTTATATCAATATATTTAACTTATACAAAGATGTTTAATTGGCACAATTGAAACCTAGATGATAAAAATCACATGTTTGTGATGTTTGAAGACCTAATCAACACAAAATTATGGTATATAAGAACTAAAAATGCAATTAAACATAAAGAAAGAGAAGAAGGTGATACAGATGTAATGTGATAAAAATACAAAAATCATAAAAAAGTAGTAAAATATTAGGGTTCAAGAAATTTAAGGTCTGTGGCCTACGTGAGACGTTGAAACATATGGTTTAATGCATGTAGCATGCTATTCTCCTCCCATGTTCTTACTGCACTGCTTCCAAAGAGATATGGTGCATGTTTGTTTGGGTGAAAATGGTGCATTATTATTTGGTTTCTTCTTCTGAAATACATTAATTGTTACCGAGTGACACTTCATTGGCCTTTTGTTTTTGTAAACTCTGTTTGTTTGGTTTGATCATATGCTCTCCCTTGTCCATGCTCTCTTGCTTCTCTTTGCTTCATTCCTCGACACAGATACACCCATACACATGAATTGTCACATCTTAGTATTTGCATCTAGATTTAGTTTTGCTCTTTTTTTTCTCTTATTGATGATTGATTTCTGTAAACAAGATTAATTTGATCTTGAAATTAATTGTTCTTACTATAAATGGAACAAGCCTCTCATTCATAACTAAGAAAGAAAAATGTTGGGATAAGAAAGAAAAATGTTGGAGATCCCACATCGACTAGAGATTAAAGCCTTTCATTATATATAAGTGGATGTAAACCTCAATCCTATGAGTCAGTTTTATGAGGTTGAGTTAGGCTTAAAGTCCACTTTGTAATATGGTATTTGAGCCATTTCGAGTCTATCCTAGCAAGTATTTGTTGGACCTATCGTGCCACCCGCT
This sequence comes from Phaseolus vulgaris, assembly GCF_051622355.1. Lineage (NCBI taxonomy): Eukaryota > Viridiplantae > Streptophyta > Magnoliopsida > Fabales > Fabaceae > Phaseolus > Phaseolus vulgaris. Next base: position 24,064,948 of record NC_143503.1, read on the forward strand.
ATCAGGCTGCTAGCGGACCACCCATAACATATATAGTCTAGAGATTAGAGTCTTTCACCATATATAAATGGTTGTAAATCTCCAACCCTATGAGTCGGTTTTATGACCTTGAATTAGGCTTAAAGTCCACTTTATAATAAAAAATAGAATTTGTATTTAGAATTTCGTTTTGATTTTTATATAAACATCTTTTAATAACAAAATTGTGATTTAGATTCTGAGTTTTAAAATTTACATATTAAATTATGTGATTGATGCAAATAATATTCAGATTTAAAAGAAAAAATACTTTATCTGAAAATCAATTTGTAATTTTTTTAAAATACAACATGCAAAGGTGAAAAGAAATCATTTTTTGAGGTTCATTACCTCTCTCAAGGATAATTAGGAGTTGCACCGGATCATCTTCCATTTTTTTATTCGTCAAACATATATCATATAACCTTCTTAATGAATCGTGAAAGATTTTGAGATCTCACACGTTTGTGTGAAGATTAAATACAATTTATATTATGAAGACATAAACACTTAACATAAGTTAAATTTATATGTTTTTTTCTTTAATTTGTTAAACTTTTTTCTTTTTCCAAATTATTTCGTGTTCTCTATAAAAATAAAGATGACGGAAAATGAAGAGTTATGTATAAAGTAATTTATATTTTTTGTTAACATTTTACTTTAAGTTTTTAGAGAGTTTGTTTTGTAAGTTCTTGCACATATGAATTTGGTTTACGTCCTATGTTTTTTTCTCTTATATTTATTTATTTTATAATAAATTATTTTATGTAATGACAAATGATTATTGAATTATAAAATGTTTGACTAGTTGAAATGTTACCAAGTGATACTCAATATGAAGTTTTAAAAAAAGTTAAATGTTTGAATATAATTAAATTTTAGTTTTTTCTCTTGATTTTTTTTCATTACTACAAATATTTATATTTTATAATTATCTTTAATAATTCTTATTTTTAACTTCAGAAACATCATTTTCACATAAAATTTAAATAATATATTAAAAAATTATTTAAACAAACACATTCAGATTATAATTGTATTAATTATTGGATTAATTTAAGTTTTTTACTACTGTTCTAAACACACTTCTGTTATGGTCACTTTAGAGAAAATTAAACATGTATATAAGCTTGACTTTATTTTTCATATATATATATATATTTATATATAAGTAATTTTATAAAAAGTTTGAAACACTTCTTTATCTAGAGACATTATTTTTATTAAAAATTTAAGAGTCATGTTAGTAAAAATGAAAAGGTTGAACAATATATAGAAAAAAAACTCAAATTTATAAAATATTTTTGTTAAGTATTTATGAATGTAAAACTTGAGGTATCAAAACTACGTTAAATCTTATTGTGCGTTCATATTTCACTACAAGAAAAAACGGATGGTCAATAACGGTCTCAAAGAGAAAAAAATCGACTCTAATTGTATCGATTATTGTATTTGTATCGGAATATAGTTAATGTATAGGTTGAATCCTATCTAACTAGAAACTAATAACGTATGTTAGGTCCTCACTAATAGAATGAGTTGAATTCTTGCTAAGTGGAAGTTAAAAGCAATGGTCAAACGTAGCTAAGTTAAATTGATGCAAAGCGAGAGTCAAGCCCTAACTACACAATAAAGTGGAAAAGTTTAGAGTGGGTTAGACACTAATCACTGAATTATCCACCTAATTATACAGTTTTAAATTGCAGTCTTATATCAAGCTTCTACATTCTCTGTATTATGCAATTGTCGAAAACCGTTAAATTTTAGACTATGTTTTCACATATGGTGTGAGAGCTTTGGTTTTAAAATTATGTTATTTTCCCCATATATTTTCTCCCAATTTTATAAACTTTAATTATGAAATTTAGAAGTTTTTATGTATGGTGGGTATGAAAATAAAGGAGTTGGAAATAATTTTTGATAAACATAAATGAAAATAAAAAAGAAGGAATTAAAGGGTAATAGTTGTTATTTATGTGGAAAATTTGGACATTTTGAGTTGGAACACCTAAAACGTAAGAATTGGTTCGAAAAGAAGGGTGAACTTAATGCTTATGTATGTTTTGAATCAAGTTTACATGAAATTTCTCATAATACATGGTGGATTGATTCTAGATGTATGACTTATGTTTCTGATATGATGTAGAGATTATTTATGATCTAAACCATAAGGCCAAATCAAAAAATTATTTCACGAAAATAAAGTGAAACTTCCAATAGAAGCAATCATGACTTGTCATTTAATCCTTAACACTAGACATCATTTTTTATTTATTATAAACCCTTTTGATTCATTAGAAACCCTTTACGTACCTAGTTTATGTAGGAATTTGGTTTCGTTGTATAGACTTAATGTTACTAGATACTTTTAATTTTGGTAATGGATGTTTCAGTCTGTTTAAGCAAAATCATCTCATTGGTATTCGTATTCTTTACGATGGTTTATATAAATTGAATTGGGATGGTTTATATGTTGAAACACTTTTAACTCTGCATCATATGGTTGACACTGAATGTTCTGCTTTCTTGTGACATAAACGCTTGAGTCACATTTTTTCTGGAGAAAGGATGGTAAGATTAATAAATAATAAAATTCTTCAAAATCTAGATTTTACTTATATAAATATTTGTGTGGATTGTATAAAAGGGAAACAAACAAAACACACAAAGAAAAAGGCTACAAGAAGTACTCAACTTTTTGAAATAATGCACATTGACATTTATGGGCCGTTGGATGTTGAATTTTCAGAAAATAAAGGTACTTTGTCAACTTTATTGATGATTATGTCTTCTTTATTGCAAGAGAAATCTCGAGCAGTAGATGTCTTGAAAACTTATTTGAATGAAGTAGAAAAACAATTAGATAGAAAAGTGAAAGTTGTCAAGTCTATAAAGATGGTGCATATTACGGAAGGTATGATGACGAAACTGGACAAAACTTAGGTCCATTTACTAAAGTTCTTAAAAAATGTGGTATTTATGCATAATACCTACACACTGATAAAAGAATAATGCATTGTACATCACAACAAAATAATGTATAAAAAAGACATAATAAAATATTAAAAAATATGATTAAGAGTATGTTAAGTAATTATTTTTTACCCATATTTTTATGGATATATGCTTTAAAAATTGCCATGCACTATTTGTTAAAAAAATTCCTAGTAACCAATTCCTTAGATAATTTTGAATTATAGATTATTTAAACACCCAACATAAGACATCTAACATAAGACTTATAAGTTTGAAGTTGAAATAAGGGTTTGTAATTTGCAAAAATTGGATGAAAAAATAATCATGGATATTTAATTGGTTATAAAAAATAATTTTCATATAAAAATATTTAAAAAAAATAAAAACACTTTAAATTAATTAGAGTGCAAGAACTTGAAAAAAGATAATATAATTATTCAGATTATTATATTCCAAACATTCTTCGCAGATAAAAACATCTTTTCATGAGAAACATGTAAAAATCATTTATAAAAAGTGATATACTATAACACGAATATTGCATTGTCAAGTGAGTAATGAAAGATTGAACTTTTTAAAAATATAACAGGACAAGTGAACTGAGTGAGAGATGAGAAGAAATAATGTATTTGTAATTATTGAAAAGAGAGAGAATGAACTGAGCAAGTACGGAAAAAAAATACAAAAAAGAGTATCTTAATTTGTTCTCCTATACATTTCATAATTCTTTTTTATTTTTATTATATTGAATTTTATACACTAATATTTATTAAAACTAAATAACGTGCATAATAAAATAAATTGAAAATTCTCCTAATTTAATTTTTATTAGGAAATAAATTGAAGATCCTCCTAATTTAATTTTTATTATTATATGCAGAAAAATTTTAAAAATTTTGGGGTGGTCACGTATAATTTTTTCTCTCTCAAATAATTGGTTTTTCCTAAATTAAAAATTAATTTCATTTGCAAGATCATTACTCCAGTGATCTGATAATTTTTTTTTTTCACATCGATAAAGATTAATCATAGATTTTTCATTACGTATACTGTGTTCCAAACATGTATAAGCTCGATATGTTTAACCATGATTGAAACTCATTTATTTGTCCATTCTGGAATTCACCAAAATTTAAACGTTTCTATATAAATACTCTTCGTGTTCACACTTGAGTTATTTGAACCAGACACAGAAAATTAATGCTACAGTTTTTCAGACTGATTTATTGCCAAGAATTTAGCGAAGTCAATTGTCAAAGGAGCTTATCCCTTCTGTGGAAAAAAAAAGTCATAGATGGAATAAGTAGTTTTTAGAACCAATAGGAGGAGAATCCATGACAGAATCAAAAACATGGTACACAATGGTACACCATTGTCATATAACTTACCTTAATTAATCGCAAGTTAAGTGAATTAACAATAAAATATTTCAATATTTTAATTTATATTCATTCTAATATTTTTTAAAAAAATTGTTGGAGATCCATATCGACTAGAGATGAGGACAATTTATTGTATATAACTGAGTGCAAACCTCACCTCATGAGCCAGTTTTATGGGGTTGAGTTAGACTTAAAGTCCTGTAATATGATATCAAAGTCATTTCGGACCTATTATAACAAGTGTTTCTTGAGCTTATCAGACCACCCGCTATCAAACTGTTATCGAATTACCTATACCAATTCATTATATATAACTGGTGTAGATGAATGGTTTTATAATAATAATTACTATTAGTCATCATCAGTGGTCACTGGGGTTTGTGACAGCTCGACACTAACAACTCAAACCTTTTGTTTCATTTGATTGGGTCCACATAACAGTGACCCAACTCAGCCCAAATTGGGCCCACTATGTCTAGCCCGCCAGAACTCTTTGACGGCTCAAAAATAAAGCCAGTTATGAATCATGTGCTCTCTGATCGCATGCATATCAATAGTGTTGCTGTGTATTTATTAGATACGGCATCAAAATTTCTTAAAAACTCTCAAATTTTCTCAAAATATTAGAAAAATACAGAACATTATATTGATATTGCTAACCACTTTATGGGAGAATATCCATTTAAATAATATTTAGAGAGTCATTATCCCACATGTTGTTAATGAGAAGTGAAATAAAATAATGAAGATGTTAATTAGTCTAATTAATTATAATCTAATGTTTAACAAAGAAGATCTGATTGCGATGTTTGGTTGTCAGTGATAGTACTGAAATAAAATAAAAAAAGACTAAATTTGCAATGAAGGTAGAAAAGAAAAGTAAAATGAATAAAGAAGTTGCATGTGGACTACATTCATGTTTTGGTACATTCATAAATTTCTTCCCATGCAAGAGTGGTGCATGTGTAATAATTTCTATAATATTATATTTATCTTTCTTCGTCAAATTATTTATTATCTCATTTTTTAATTGTACAAAAAAAATGTTGCACAATTTGGTGTACTAATAGACATGCATGCAGTGTATTTTAAAATGATATCATTCAAATAATTCATTACGACAAAATAGGAAAGAATCTCTCCCTTGATTACTATCAACAAGCAAATACTGCATTCAAAACAATCTGGACCGTTGAATTAAAAAAATGTCACACTTTTTAGCCGTTGATTTGATTCTGCTGTCTTCCTCATGCAATGGCAGCAACTTGGCCTTATTTTCACTTTAAGTTTTTTTCATTATTTTATTCTGCATTTCATTCTGCACCGTTGGTTTCTCACCCTCTTTCCTTCTCCCAACCAAAATTTTAGATTTTTTCAATGTTTTTTATTGCCCCATCAAATCTTGATTATCAATTGACTAACTAAACATTTCAAAAATTTCCCATACGTCCAAAATGAATTGATTCTACTACTTAAATAAAATAAACATGTTCTCACTCTTATTTAACGAATTTTATTAAAATTTGCACTTTAGACTTAATTTAAAATCCGTTTTCAAATTTTTCTTTTATTATTTATTATATATTATGAAATATCTTTATTTTTAATTAAATTTTCAATATATATTTTTTATATCGAGATTTTATAATTTGTGAAACTATATATTTATAGGTGATCCAATATCAAATAACATGATAAATTTAATGTACTAACACGACCGGACGACTCACTGAGTTGGTCAGAATCCCGAACCATCTAACCACTCGACCACGATAGAAGGTCACGCAACGACACGTGGTCGACCGACCCATGATGATGAGTCATGGGTTGACCAAGTCAGCAAGGTTAATCCACAATTAAGAGTTGTTTAGCACAACCATAAACACGAACCAACCCTTTAATCCGACCCACCAACGAAGGCCCATTATCTACATTACTCTGACGACAACCGAGTGTCGATACCCTGACTGACTTGATCATCAGAGTGCCTTTTACAGGTACCATCCAGCCTGTGTTACCAAACGACCGAGAGGAGGAAGGAGAAGCAAAAGCTAAGAGAAGCAAAGACCGACGGAGGGGAGGAGTAAGACAATCGTTTTCTAGACCCAAGACCGTTCAAGAACATTTAACAATTTTTTAATAAAATATATTTTAAATAACTCTAATACTGGATTGATTTTATATATCTTCTTTTAAAAAATGAACAAGAGAAACTGAAGATAAAAAAATGAAAATATAAAATATTATATAAAATTGAAATTTATCATATAATAAACTTCTAGAATTATTTTACCCTATTTTTCCTAGTCAATAGCTTGTGGTGTAAGGTGATGAGTGAATGTATATTTTGCTATAATAGTGTAGATTTGTGTCACAATGTGACTTTTCTAGGCTTTTCTTTTGGTGCGAATATGCTTGGACAGATAATGAGACGTTAAAAGTAAACCATCATATATATATATATATATATATATATATATATATATATATATATATATATATATATATAACAATAGTTATAGGTAACTTCGAAAATTAGATTTACATTGTATACATAATTTAGTGCATGTATATAATTAAATTCATAATTTACACATATTTTTCTTAAAAAATAATTATACCCACCATTAAACGAAATAATTTTGACGTGTTGAACTTAAAATGGTTAATGACATATATATTATGCAGCACCAACCTTTCGAAATGGATGAATTTCACAATATGGAAAAGAAATATTAATGATTTTTTTTGTAAATTACCTTGCCTGAAGAGACGGAATTAATTTTTGTCTTATGCAGCGTGATGATATCTTCACTAACTTCTAAGTTGTCGATTTTATATTATTTTTCAACATTTTTTAAATAATGGAACAAATATTATAATTTCTTTTAACAAAAATAAACAAAGCTTAATTAAGTTTTATTAAAGAAAAAAAAGGGATCGTTCCAACTTACAACTGCAAGTCACTTCTTCCTTTGCCTATCACGTACGTTTGTTTTGGAAGAAATTCCAATTTTCACTATTTATTTATTTATTTATTTATTTCATTTATACGTTTCTTGATTCTTATTGCGTTTTCAATCTTTTTAAAATACTTCCATAGTTAATTTTGCAAAACACAACGACAAAGAAAAAAAGTGTTAGTAATATTTTAAGGGCAAAGGGATACGTGTCCTACAGTAGGGTCGTTGAGGAAGCAAGGGTTGGTGATGAATCACGTATTTTCACGACCTTTTGCCAATGCCACCAAAAGTCACTGCGATTCTGGACACGTGGCAGAACCTTAACGGCCAGATCGGATCCCCAATGTCCCGTGATAGAAGCCGCATCGGACTCATTTCTTCCATCTCAAACAACCACAATTTCATAACCTCTCTTTAGATATTTTTAATGCCACTTTATAGAAAAATAGGAGAAAAGGTGGAAAATAATTCAATTCTATTAATTCATCTTAACTTTAGTAATGGTGAATCAGTCATAATTATGAATTTTTAATGTCAAAATATCTACACTGTAAACTACTTCACCATTTAATACTTACTTAAAGTACACTATTTTTACCGACACCAAATCAAACTAGTGAATTCTAATTATTTATTATTTATGATGGATATAAGATTAGGTGTAGATAATAAAAATTATTTATGGAACAATATTATTTCCAAATCTTAGCAATAAAAGTATATGAATACCTTATAAATCAAATATTTAGTTGGGAAAAGATTCACATGATCCTAAACCTTTTGGAACTGTGAAGAAGGGTACTTTTTTTTTTGTGTAAAATGTTTCATGCTTAGCAAGTCATAATCACAACTTTATTGAAATTAAAATATTTACTTCATAAAACAAAGTTATTCATTTGAATGGTTTAAACCTTTGTGATATTGTATTATATTTAATATTAAGAGGATATTTTCACCAAATTGGGAAAAGCGAGAATAGAAGTGAGATTCATGTAAAAGTTTGTTTTAATTTTTTGATATTTTTGTGTTAAAGTGAATTTTTATGTAGTAAAAGATTGGAAAAAAATCGGCATATGGCAGTGGAGGACAATGACAGGAAGGGACCCACGTGAAGACTGGGAACCTGATGCAGCTGTAAGACTTGATGGCGGTTTGCATGAGATAGAATGGCACCACTACCTTAGCAACCGGTCACCACCCTCTGATATTTTTCTCCATCTTCTCTCACATTTTCCCTTTGCCCTATATATTCCTCTGCATTCCTCATTTACCTCTTCTGATATATACTGAAGCCGCAACCTTGCGCTTCGCCTCGGCCATCACACTCGTCGGAAAACTATCGCCGGCGTCTAATAAAAAACAGAACCCCAAGCCCGCGAACCCGCGTAGTTGCAGTGGGTAAGTTCGTTCATTAATTCATTCACTGTTGGATTTTCTTGGACACCGTTAATTCTCAGATCCGTTTTCCGTGGAAGTTATAATCATTACCTGGTGAATTCCAAGGAAATGCAGGAATTTCGTGTTGCTTTATGGCGGTTTATCGATGAATCTGTTTCGTTTTGTTGTGTAGGTTGGAGTGAGCTAAAAGGAACACTTATCTCTTCATAAAAGGGAATAATAGTGATTTTCATTCACAGGTTTCGTTTTACCACGTCGTTATGGGACTCAAGGTTATGCAATTGTCGCAACCCGTTCTTCCTCATTCTCCTTCCTCCTCACAAACTCTCGCCTCTGCAATCACTTCCCCTTCCTCCAAGCCCCGAACCATCGTTTGCAGCGTCGTGCACCGCTCCAACCTCTTCCCTAAGTCCACGCGTCTTCTTCGAAGGACGAAGTCTTTCGATCACCACGCGCTTTTCACGCGCAGGGGGAGGTTGCCGAGAGCGTGCAGCTCAAGCTTGGAGCCTTTCTCCGACGAAGAGTTCGCGAAGAAGATAGAGGATCTCGCGCTCAAGTTTCAACTCTCGTGTGACGCCGCCAATGCCAACGATTCGGAATCCGAGGATTTTCAAGAGATTTCTCCGTTGGTGAGTTTCGCCGAGGAGTTTGAACCGCCGGAGGAGATTATTCCGGCGAATATTGAACGCAAAGCGAACAGCATGGAGCTTCCGTTTTCGTTGAGGATAATTAAGAAGAAGCTGCAGTGGAAGGAAGGGTTTAGGGACGCAGGGGAATCTGCTTATTGCTCTGTGAAGAAAGCGTTCTCTTCTATGGTTTTTATAATCAGAGAACTCCATAGTTACACTCTTCAAATGAGGGAAGTTCTCTTCTACGAAGATCTGCAAGGGATTCTCCAACGAGTACAGAACGAAATGCACGCGTCCTTCGTGTGGTTGTTTCAGCAAGTTTTCTCTCACACGCCGACTCTCATGATGTATGTAATGATTTTACTTGCGAATTTTACTGTTTACTCAATGGGGAACAACGCCGCGATCGCCGCCGTGGCCCCACCGCCGGTAACCACTGTCGTGGAGGTTCACGACCAAAGGGGTCAAACTCATACCATTGATTCCTCTGCCGTGAAGACGTTCTCTGTTTCCAACGGGAAGAACACCGCCTCCGTCGGCGGAGGCAATGGAGGAGGCGGGAGGGTGCGTCCGGCGGCGAATAGCACCGACGGAGATGGCCGGTTTGACCGGTCGGACCGGTACGGCACGGTGTTTCCCAATGGTGCTTCGTCGCAGGTTTGCAAAACAGGGGAAACAGAGTCGGTGTTGAAACAAGAGGAGGAAGAGGGGAAGCTTTGGAACGCGATGGTGGAAGAAGCTTCGAGAATGGAGGTGAGTTTGAGAGGTGAGGGTTTGGATCGTGATGCCATGAGAAGGTTCGTTTCGCCGGTGATGGTGAGGATCGAAGCCGATGACTATGCAGAGTATCTGAGAACAGAGCTTGTGTATCAAACAGGGTTGTCTCAGGATCCTAAGAACAGTCTTCTTCTTTCCAACTATGCCCAGTTCCTGTACCTCGTTGCGCACGATTATGACAGGTTAGTATCTATCAAATATGCTTTACCCTCATTGTTTTTCGTTAAAATTAACTTTATTTTTTGATTCTGTTCATCTTACTTCTACTGATTCATATTATTATTTTATCAGAATTTTTCATTGCTAAGCCATAGTCATGAATTATTTATATAAACTCAAGAGGAGTTGTTACAGTTTGAATAGTAATTTCAAAGTCTAACCCTATATAAATATGTTGTTCAATTAGATATTTACTGTAACACTTTCGGTGCTAGGAATAGTGTTCGATTGTCTCTTACAAAAATGTCTTCTTCATCCAAACAAAAACACTTTTAACTTGTAGCAATAACTTCTGATCAAAGAACACAATTTTTATTATATTTTACTAACACATTATTGAAAATTATGGAAATTTTATATAAGAAGTGTAAATTTTCAAAATTTATACTATTAACACAACTTTTAGTATATTTATTAACATATCACTGAAAATTATGGAATCATTTTTGACAAAATTAGTAATTATTTGGTTAAAATAATAATAGTATTTTAACTGTTCTTATGGTTAGAATGCAATTTACAAATACGTGTGTGCGTTTATTAAGATGTATTGGAATTATGGCTACTATTATTCTATTATTTTCAAAGATGTCACTCTGATTGTGCAGTTTAGTTTATTATTATTATTTTTTGGGTTGGAGATGTAACCTTAAAAAGAAAAGATAAAGAAATGGGTTTTTGTCCAATTGAATATTGATGGTTGAGTATGTGGTGTGATTTACCTACACCACTGATTTGTGAGCAAGAGCCATCGTCTTCCTCCGCGTGCAGGACTTCCTCCCATGATATTGCACGTGCTGAACTAGGAAGATCTAACACGTATCCTTGTTGACTTTTACTTTTATGCATGGACTATGATGAAATGTAAACAAGATCTATTTAACTAATTTATCGAATCTTGTTGTAGCTTGCAGTTGCAATTTAACCTACATGTGATAAGTGGTTGTGTTATTGACTAACAATTGAGTTGTGATTTGAACACAGAGCTGAAGAATACTTCAAGAAAGCAATAGAGGTGGAGCCACCAGATGCAGAGGCATACAATAAATACGCCACCTTTCTGTGGAAAGTAAAGAACGATTTGTGGGCGGCAGAAGAAACTTATTTGGAGGCAGTTTCAGCTGATCCTGATAACTCCTTCTATGCTGCTAACTATGCTCATTTTCTATGGAACACCGGTGGTGAAGACACTTGCTTTCCTCTTTCCTCCCCTGACAACTCCCAAGAAGTTTAAACAAAACCAAATTGCAGAAAATACAGAGAACAAAGAAAAAAAAAAGAAAATTTTGTAGCTTATATCCTTTTTGTTTTTCATGTTACATTTTTTCATTGGGGTGGATGAGATGAAGAGCCACAAAGGAGATGGAATATAATCATGTGATTATTGTATCACTTTGTAATTATTATAATAATAGTTGTACAGAAGTGTCTTACAGCCCCTTCTTCAATATAATGGATCTTTGCACGTTAATCTTTGCAGTAAGTTGTTATAATTATGATAACTTTGTAAATGAATAGGGTGGTTGGAATAATGACAATGCTTTCAGATGGAGATATTTGGAGTGTGAAATGGGAAATGGACCAAAGACCTTTCAGCCAAGAGTCAATAAGACAAATTTAGGAAGCAAAACTTACTCTTGCATGTACTATTTATCATACTATATTTAGCTTTCTTTGGAGATTAGAATCATAGTAAATGCAATTGATTGCAGTATAATGTTTTGATTTACATAAGTATTGAAAATCTGTTATGTATTGGTTTGAGAGGCTCATTATTCACGTGGGAATTGGGTGTTATTATTTAAATATGTTGTTCAGTTTACTTAATTATTGATATGATTTCTAGCTTATGTAAGCTGTTTTGTTGGATTCGCGACAATGATCAGTGGTTTGCAGGCTTTCTTCACATAGAATCATTAGTGATGAAGAGAAAGAAAAGATAAAGAAAACATGTGGAAATGAGCATATGACTAGAAAAGAAGCATAAAGATATTTTAAAGGCTCAGAACATCATTTTAAATATACTTTTTTTTTTCAGTTTATTTATGATTTCATATTCATTCTTCCAATCATATGGCATCAATTCCATTTCTTCATTTCTACGTTTCTATATTAACCAAAAAAAAAGAACTTAATGCAGAAAAAGAATGGCAAGACAGTTTAAAAGAAAAAAAGATACAAATAAATTATAACCACATTATTTATTTTTTAATTATTTTTTTAACACATTTGTTCTCTTATGGACTCTCAGAAAAATTATGCAATCAAATATCTATAATGAAATTATTACATACAAGAAATATCTATAATGGAAAAGCAATGATATTTGTTTTGATGGAGATTCAGTCAAATAAATATTTACACACTACTAATGAAGAATATATATATATATATATATAATATAAGTATATAATTTTCAATTATTTGTGTACAGGTAGGACGGGTGAAACTGAATAATATAATTAATATATGCACAACTTTTTTTAAGTAAAGGTAGTTCATAAGTTGTTTTCTATACAATTCTGTTCAAGTGCACCTAACTAAGCTTTATCTGAAAAGAGATAGCAAATTTATAGTTAGTTATAGGAGGAATAACTAACTTTAACTATATTAAATTTCCAAGTAAAAAAGATAATTAGAATAATATAAGATCTAATAGTAGTGAGAAGTAAAATAAAGTTATTCCCAATACAACAAAATTGGTCATTTTTCTAAAACAAGTGTAATTTTATTTCGAATTGTCAAAAATAGGTAATTTTTTTATTTTAAAATGGGAAAAATATTAATAATGAATAAGTTTTAAATAAGAAAAAAATCGCCACATTTAAAAGAAAATAAGAAACTGTGTATATGTGGAATACGATTTTAAAAATCCTATTTCAATATACACTTTTAATATCATAATATATTAAATTTTTAAAAAAAATCTTACATGTGAAAAATATATAAAATTAAAATATTATATAATATATAAAAATACGTTTTAAATATTTTTAATATATAATAATTTTATTTTTTTAGTATTTAAAATAAAAATAATAGAAAATTAAAAAAATTAGATTTTAATATTTAAAATAAAAATAATATAAAAATAGATAAATTTAATTTACTATTATAACTTTTTTTATAAAATATTTTTTAACTATATAAGTTTTTAGAAAATATTTTTTTATTAAACAAAAATTATTTTAAATGTCTAATAAAATTAATAATGTAATACTTTAATAATATAAAATATTATAAATTAATTATTTTAAAAAATTGATTATAGAAAATTTAATCTATAATAAAAAATTAAGTTGGTGAAACTCTAAATTCAAAATGTTAAAAGTAAAGAATAAACTTTAACTGTAAAATCTCTATATTTTTATATTTTTTCACATCTAATAATCAAAATCTGAAATATATATAACTCTTTCATACAATGTTTCAAATTATATATCCTTATTCATAGAAATTTTAAATATTTACGTAAGATTAAAAAAAATATCTAAAATTAAAAAAAAAAACATTTTCAGTTTCTCACTAAGTAGTTCTATCATTTGTAACATCATCTACTCCCGTGTAAATACATGATCATCACAGATGAAAGAAAACAACCACAAAACAAAATAAAGGATAAAGTAGCTATTTTTTAAAACTTCTAATATAAATATAATTTTAAATATTCACACAGAGCCATCAACTCTCATGCATCTTTACATAACCATAGTGTTTATCAAAATTTCACAAGTTATATTTCTCATGTTAGACTTCTACTGACTTACAACACATAAACACTTGACTCTACTTTCGGAAGACTCGTGTATAAAAATTAGAATCCTGAGACCTACACCTGTCATACTACTCGCTGTGAATCCACACAATCATGTGCATAAACATCTCAATATCTCATCATCTCATATGACAAGGTAAATTCATATGACTTGAAATACCAGATTATATTTCAAACCTCATATGAACATCCATTGACTCTCACCAACTGAATAACTTCATCTATGTGATTCCATTATATCAATAGAGTCAGGATGTCCCATTACGTCTGACAAATTAATACACTCTAACAACAATCTCAACCTATAGACACATTTGAAGATGAGATGTAAGTTCAATATGTACCCCATTTCTTATTGTTATTTTTTAAAATTCGTACATTAATTATTTTTTAAACAATAGTACGACATGTCACTCGATAGTCAACAACACCATTTCCAATGTCATCCTTATCATGTTTGGTCTTCATCAAATGTTGAACAATTTGGACAACAAGTCTAATTTTAATTCGCCCTGAATCAACCACTACAAATATTCAGCTTTATGGACCACCACCACAATATGTCTCCCCAATTTCTCTACCAGCAAGTGCCATCAACTTACACCAATTTTTCATTGCAGGAAAATATTTTTTCTCCAAGTCCATCGCAAATGTTCTGTACTTCAAAAATGACACCACCCTCCGCATTTCATCCAACTCCTACCATACATTGCTATCGACCTACAATGCCTTTAATGGGGTCTGAGATTCTATCTGATGATCACGAAGAAGAAAACAATGATGATGAAAACCCACCTCCACTTAAATGTTTATCGAGACAACGAATAAGATCCCATGTGAGACAAGATCTCATAAATAGTTCGTTCATTTTTAGGTTGGTAAATTATATAATGTTTAAATTATATTGTCATGTGTGTTTTCATTTAATGTCAAATTTTAATATTCTTTTTAAATATATTTAATTTTCGGTTAACGTCCGTTTTAATTTTCATTATTTTTTTTATTTATTAAAAATTTTACAAAAATTATATTTATTTTTTTAATTATATATAATAAAAATTCATTCATTCTTTAATTATATATAATAAAAAAATATTTTCTGAAAACTTATTTAGTTAAAAATTTATTTTAATAAAAATCTAATTTTCTTTAATTACATATAAAAAATTTATAATAGTAAATTAAACTTATCTATTTTTCTATTATTTTTATTGTAAATACTAAAATATAATTTTCTATAATTATATATAAAATAAATTTATAATAGTAAATTAAATTTATCTAATTTTCTATTTTTTATTTTATTTTAAATAAATAAAAATTATATTAAAATATTTAAAATGCATTTCTTTATATTATATAATTTTTTAATTTTATATATTATAGTATATTATAATATTTAAAACGTATTTGTGTTCACATATACTTAAAATCGTATTTTCAGATGTTCGCTTTATCTAAGATCGTGTTGACGATTTGCTCATTTTGAAAATAAAAAAATTGTCCATTTTAAAAATTTGAAATAAAATTACATTATTTCAGAAAACAACCAACAAAGTTACTGCCAAATTATACATTATTATGTAAATTTAAATCAACATAAACAATTATATATGAAATGAAGTACATAACCTAATACAATTAGTTTTTTTAATTATATTTAATAATATTATAAAAATCATCAATTATTACATATGAATTCAACTTTATAATAATATTTTTTTAATGTAAACAATCATGTATTTTGCAGGAAAATAATCTTCCATCTTATTCTAAAGTCTTATTTAAATAAACTTCATAGCTAAAAATGTATATTATTCTATTAATTTAAAATAATTGGTCATAGTAGATATATTTTGAAATTTATGAGTTTTAAACACATTAAAAATTCATAATATCGTAATTCATATTCATATTCTCTTTCTCAATAAAATCTGAGCAACAGAATTTTTTAACTAGCTTACAATATTCAAAGCATTAATTTCAAAATTTTGAAAAAAATAAATAAATTTTTGTATGATTCGCTTAGCCTGTAATTTTCCCGTTCTCACATGGCGTTACACTATTCATTTGTGTTTAAGCGTGACTTTTTGTTTTCTACTTTTTCTGCTACTTATAAATCAATTATCTTATTTCTATGGACATTCTTTTTTTTAATATTAGTTCAATAATATTTTCTTTTTAATCTTTTAGCTCATGCTTTTATTTCTTTACAGTCTTTCTTTTTTGACAAACAAGTACATGATAAACACGTTTTTTATCATTCATGATTGGTTTTACACATGCTTTTTTAAGCCTTATTCACAAAACTCAAACTTTTGTACATTATCACCACCCTACATGTCTTTCTCTCTCAATAAATTTTGGACCAAACTAAGACATGAATTAACTCACCCATAAAACTTATAATTAAGTGATTGCAAAACAAGGGAAAATTCAGATTTTGACATAAAGAAGTTTAGATGTCTACAATATTGAAAAAAACTTCTTAAAGTTCAATGGACGATTAAAAGTAATTTGATGAAAAAAATATGAATTTACACATTTAGTTTATCATTCATAAATCCTAAATTTTGCAAAATTGAAAAAATGTAAAAATCTAACTTATAAAACTAAAAATTAGACTAAAAGAAAATAATATAATAATAAATAAAATAAATAAGATA